>NW_023270433.1:17050578-17181094 GCF_011800145.1 Mirounga leonina | reverse complement strand
CACACATTCACACTCACATGTGCACACCAACACACATTCACACTCATGCATACACACCAACACACATTCACACTCATACGTGCACACCAACACACATTCACGCTCATATATACCAAGGCACACAGAGACGGGCACAGAGATTTTAGGTCCATACACCTACACTTAGGGCACATGCAGACACACATACATACACATGCGCATACAGGTGCGCTCACACGCGCTGAGCTGCAAGCACACGCATAGTGGAGACGGAGAGGGCGACGCTGGCAGAACTGAGGCAGCAGGCACCCGCCCTTCCCCATGCCCACCAGCCCGCTTGCGCCCCGTGTCCCCTCTGCACACACTCTGGCCGCTCTCCGCTGGCTCCCAGAGCCGGTCTCCCTGCGCGAGGGTGATTGTTTGAGTTTAATTAAGCATGATGCCCAGAGACAGCTCGGAGGATGCACTGCAAGAGACATGCTGCTGAACTTGGAACCCCTGTTCTCCAGGCGCACGCAGGCCTGACAAAACATTTCAAAGCGGAGGAGAGCATTAGGAATGGAGGAGCTGACAGCGCCTAATAGCCCAGTAACAAGGAGACACTAATAAAAGAGTGTGTCTGCGAGCTGAGCAGCTCCAGAGACAGAGACTAGAAGCCTTCTTCAAAGGTATGTTGGCAACGCATGCGCCTCTCTCCTGGAAACTTCTGTGCCCCACGCCTCACAGTAGCGGGGCAGAAACCCCAGGGGAGTTGTGCTCAGATTCCCCTCTGTGGGCAGGGGTCCCTGCAGCCCACACTGTCAGGTATGTCCTTGAGGGCCCCAGAGGCCACATAGCACAGCGGGGACACAGCACAACAGGATCCTGTGGTAAAGACCTCTGTAACAGGGAAGAAGGGTGGAGGGGAGGGAGGAGGAGAGAAAGAGGGATGCGGGAGGAGAAGGAAGAAAGTCCTCTATTGCCTGACTGTAGATCTGTAGTAAAAGACAGCTCATTAGCTCCATAAACAACCTTTGCAGATGTTGAGGATTCTAGTTACAAAGGACAAAAGTTGCTAACCACCTACTTTTGTCAGACTCTAGGTATTGAAGATGAAAACAAAACCAAGCAGAGGAACAAGGACCCCATCTTCAAGCACTTGCCATTCTAATACGGGAGTCATACGGGTGAAGAGACAACTGTAATATGTGTGAACTCCCCAAATCCCACATTCTGTCTCCCTTTTCTAGCAAAATCCCTCCTTGAAGAGGAGTTACCCACCTCCCCATGCACACACACAAATACACACACACACACACACTCCACTTTCTCACCTCTCATCCTCACTTAACTCATCCCAAGAGCCTTCCGCCACATTCATGCATGCATGTCACCCCCACACCATCACCGACAACCTCTAGTTTGCCAAACCCATTGGTCTCCATCCTCATATTAGGTGGCCTCTGGGCGGCACGTGCCACAGATGACAACATTCTCCTTGGGAAGCGTGTCCTTCCGACTCCAGGGCACCCCACCGCCGGCTGTTTCCGCTTTCTCCTGCCCCGCCTCCCCAGCTGCTCTGTCCCTGTCCCCTTGGCTCGATTCTTTTCTTCTCACCCCTAAATAATCTGTGCCATGTCTCTTCACTATCTGTACCCTCTCTGGACAATATCCTCTAAAATGATTTTTGAAATCATCTCTGTACTGGGGACTACCAAGTGGGTTAGTTTAGAACTCAACTTGGAGCTATGTTTGCTCACCGAGGAGAGGTACACTCAGCCAGCTGGAGACAGGCCTGACTTCTGCTCTGAAGAAAGACCCAGGCTGGGGACACAGATTTGGAAGACAGCACACAGAGAGAGCTGTCGGGAGAGAAGACCCAAGTGCTAAGGATCAAGCCCCAGGAAGGCTGGGAAGCATCTGTGGAGTGAGGAGGCAACCAGGGGCATGCCATGCACAAAAGCCAGGACAGACGTTCTCAGGAGAGAGTGGACAGTGGTACGAAGTAAAGAGAAGTGTTGGTGTGAGAGTGAGAGAGAAGCCTATCTACTGTATATAACCACGAAGGGTGCACTTTTGGCCTTGAGGAGAGCAGTTTCTGTGGGTGATGGGTGCAGAAGCCAGGCTGCGGTGGGTGGGGAAGCAAGTGGGAGGTGAGGACGCGGAGGCCATTTGCATAGACTTCTCTTTCTAGAATGCTGGCTGTGAATGGAAGACATACGGTGGTAGCTGGAGGCGACTCCAAGTGTGTGGAGGGGATGAGATGGGGGACGTGAACACATTTGGCCTGAGGGGAAGGGGTCAGGAGGGAGGGAGCCATTTCAGAAGAGGCGGGGGCTCACCGATGACATCAGGTTTCTAAAAGATTGGAGGGGGTGCGATCAGTATGAGGCGGCAGAACACCTTTCCCCTAAGACAGGAGTGGGGGTGCGTGCAGGTACGTGCAAAAGAGGTTTGGAAGTTACACTCTGCCTTACACGCTGGTCTCACGTTCTTTTTTTTTTTTAAAGATTTTTATTTATTTGTTTGACAGAGAGAGAGACAGCGAGAGAGGGAATGCAAGCAGGGGGAGCAGGAGAGGGAGAAGCAGGCCTCCTGCTAAGCAGGGAGCCCAATGTGGGGCTCGATCCCAGGACCCTGGGATCATGACCTGAGCCGAAGGCAGAAGCTTAACTGACTGAGCCACCCAGGCGTCCCTCACGTTCTGTCTTGAAAATAATAGAACAGAAAGGAAGGTAGCGCGGGGCATGTGTTGTAGGCTGCAACAAGGGGGCTCTGAAGGTCCGACACATCCATTGCAGGGATGGGGAGAAGAAAGAGAGCAGCAAGAGACTGCCTACTTGTGTTGAGGACCCAGCTGATGCTGAGACCATGAAGGGATAGTGGTGCCACTCTGCATGGTGGTGTGGCTTATACAAACCACATGTGGTTGTCTCCAGGTTGGAAGGAGGAGAGCTGATTAGGTGGATTCAGGGTCGGGGTGTATGGGAGACTGGTCCTTCGCTCACCTGTGTCTACAGGACAATAATTATAGCAATGGCAGCTACCATTTCATGGAGTGTTGGTTAGGTGTCAGGAACCTTGTATACTATCGCTCTCATTCTCAGGATAGTGTCACAAAACCACTAAGCATTCTCCCTCTTACCCAGGGGAACTCAGGTCCCAGAGAGGTGATGTAATTTTCTCAAGGCTTCCCAAGCCTGTCTGACTCCAAAGCCCGGCCTCTTTCCCTTATTCTGTATCTTGTCACAGCCTTTGAGACTTGACTTCGGCTCTTATCTTCCCCAAGCATTTGCTTCACTAGGATAAACAACTCCAAGCTTTGAACACTTCCTTTTGGGACCTCATTTCCAGTGCCCTCACTCTCCCGTCTTCCCCTGCAGTTTGTGAGTTTTCCGTCCCTCAATGTGTGTACACACATGTGCTTTTTTCAAGGTGGTAATGAGTTCCCTATGGGAAAGCCAAGACTCCTCAGTAAAAAGTTCTTGAAGACTCTGGAGGGTTTTCCCCCAGGAAACTCGTGTATGCTTCCATCTAGCTTCCTCCCTAAACCCATCTGCCAACTAAGATGTCCTTCAAGGAGCCAGACACATAGAGCCACCCAGCATCCCATGGCCCTGCTCACCTCTCCATCTCTCCCTCCAAATAATGATGCCCATGCCCCAGAAAGACCAAGCCACTTGGAGTCTTAGGTGCTTTCTTCTCAAGTTCTGTGCTTCTTCACCTACTGATCTCTCTGCCCTAAAGATCCCTTCCTTAGTCCTTTCCTAGCAAACACTCACCCTTCATGATTCAACTCAGGCATCGCCTTTGAGAAATAGTCTCAGGTGGCCTGGCTACATTGGGTTCCCCCTAGATTTTGTGCCTTTTCTGCTATGAAACAGGACAGGCAGGGGACAATGATGACGTGACTGGGTTAGCGGGCTTATCAGTTAGACTAGACAAAATCTGGTTTAAGGCACTTACTCCTTGTGTCACTTAACCTTTGGATGTCCCCATTTTCTCAGCTGTAGGATGGGGCTAGCATATACCTACCCCATAGGGTTGCTGTGAAGAAGTAAGCAGAAAGCACTTGGCACAGTGTTCAGCCCAGAATGAATGGCAGCTCTTCCTGGAACACTTGTCAAACAGAACTATATTTAGTTTATGCTTATATCTCCCCCACCGGCCCATGAGTGCCAAGAGGCCAGGGACAGCATCTGATTCATGTTTCCATCTCTAGCACCTTGCACACAGTATAGCACACAATAGAGGCTCATGAATAAATGAACAGATGAATCTAAGTTCACCTCAGTGTATATTGTCCCTGTCTTCACATTATCTGAAATTACCTATTTCATTTCCATATGTTTTGAGAGAAGATAAGGGATAAGATGTATCTTCTTCATTTGAAAGGCAGGAGACCTCCCCAAGAATTGACTTGATGATGGGGAGATTGATGGGTTGAGTACCAGGCTCCATGGAAAACCATGGGCAGTGGGGTGGCCATCCCCAACTGGAATTTACTCACAACCACTTAGAAGAGGTAAAGACCAATGGCTAGGCAGCCAAGAGTGTAAGTTGACAAGAAAAGATCTAAGTCACATGGAGAGATGGAAGCTCTGCATCGAGACTAACATCCCACTGGTACTCATGCATACAACCTTGCTCATTTACAGCTCCATAGTCAATAGGATAGCTCCAGGGTCCATTCTGATTGCCTGGCATCCATGCCATTACATTTACACAATATATTAACTATTACCCTTTCCCTGAAACACTGGGATCTTAGGTTCCCAGCAGGACTGGGGAAAGTGATGAAGAACACAGCAGATTGTGAACCTAAAGACTAGATTTCAAGTGGCCACAAGCTAAGTGCAAAGAACAGAGTTCAGGTTGGGGGAGGGCCAGCCATCTTGTCGAGTCAATGCATTAGCAATCTGAGCCATGTATATAAGCCACCTCTTAGAAGACTCTGCCTTCCCCCTCAACTACCATCCCCCACAGCTGTCTTATCCCTACACCAGAGCCACGTGACTCTGGCCAGCAGCCTCATCTTGGCTGCAGTCACTGGGACCTGAGTCCAGTCAGAGGAAATTTATGAACCTCTGGGTCAGAGCTCAGGGGACTTAGCTTCACATTAGCACTTGGTACTCATGTCTGTTAAGCATGTACCTAGTGGTACAGTCATTATTTCTTTACAGATGTGTCTTTCCTGCTAGCCTGAGGTTTTCCTAGAAGCAGTAAGATTAAAAAAGAAAGAAAGAAAGAAAAGAAAAGAAAGAAAGAAGGGAAGGAGAAATAAAGAAAAGAATGGAAGAAGAAATTAGGCTGGCTTCTGGTTTTGCTCTCATCTTATTTTTTTTTTTTAAGACATTTTTGTGTATGTGTGAGAGAGAGAAAGACAGCATGAATGGTGAGGGGCAGAGGGAGAGAGAATCCCAAACAGACTCCCTGCTGAGCTTGGAGCCTGATCCAGGGCTCGATCTCAAGACCCGGAGATCATGAACTGAGCTGAAATCAAGAGTTGGACGCTTAACTGACTTAGCCACCCAGGTGCCCCTGGTTTTGCTCTCATTTTAGGAACCAGTTTTATCCAGTGGGCCTCTATCCTATTTTCCCAACAACTCTCTTCATAAACTGCCCAGCGAGCTACTTTCTTTTGATCCCTGATGCTTTCCCTCTAGGAGATAGAACACTATCCCCAGATTTTTGCCCCATATCTGGGGCCTTTCATCTTTGAAACATACCTAACTTCCACCATAGAGTACTGAGCCTTAACTCTGAGCCGACATATACTTGCCCTGCCCAAGGGGGCCCCTATTGGATTTTCCAACCTGCTCCAGTCATGTTTTTTCCTTTCTGGAAGTTTCCTGGGGAGGCTTTGCCCCAGAGATATGTGGATTTGAAGAAGACAATGAAGTAGGCTAGCGGGGATGTCATGTGGAAGAACAGGGGTCACAGAGAAGATAGCTAATGATAGGGAAGGTAGGAGGGACCATGTCTCCTTCATGAGGGAGTACTTCACTCAAGGATAGGCCTCTGAGGGGTAGGAATAATTATAGGATTCAGAATTCAGGTGGGGAGGTGGGGAGGAGAAAACACACGCCAAGTACCTACCACAAACCAAGCACTGTGAAATGATACATTATCTCACTTAATAGACCCATCACCCTTTACAATAGGAGCCATTGCCCCCATTTTACAGATGAGAATGCTCAAGTTCAGAGAGGTTAAGCATCTTCTTCAATATCACCAAGCCAGTCAAGGGTAGAGCCCAGCATCGAATCATATCTGTCTGACTGTAAAGTCATTCCCCCCTCCTAAAAAACCAAACCCCTAGCCTAGGTAAATAGACTCAGGATGTCCTCACACTGTTAAAACACGCCTTTCCCCCAAACTAGCCCCAAATCCCCAGGATAACTATCTTTTATAGTTGAAGTGAGCAATCACTGTCCCTTCTGCTTGTCTAGCTCCTTCCATGAGGAAGTTGTAGAATCATGGGTCATTGAAACCATAAGCATATTAGTAATCTACTAAAGCAATGGTTTTCAAATTTCTTTTCTTTGTTTGTGATAGAATGTGAATTTGGAACTCCCATGCATGAAGCAGATAACAGAGTACTCTCTAGCTCCCCCTATGTCCCCCACTGGAAGGGATTCCTGAGGCTCCTCATTAATGGATGAGGCAGACTAAGGTCAGGAAGGGGCTCACCCAAGGTTATCCAATGACCTTGAGGCAGCACTGGGGCAGGAATCTCCATCCATTGTTGCTAGTATTCTCTTTTCTATACAACAGCCGAGTCATAGCCATCGCAGTGAATAAGAAGGTGCTCTGGGGTCTATGCAAGCAGGCAATGTGGGAGTGGGATCTGGAGACAGAAACTTCCTTCTGGCAAGGGGAGTAATCATTAGTAATAGTGACCAACTTAACTGAGCACCTTCTATGGTGCTAGGTGCAGGGCAGAGAGCTTTGCCTTCACTATTCCGTTTAATCCCTGCAACAGATTATGATCCGGTTATGGACATAAGGAAGCTGGGTCTTAAATCCTAGGCATTAGGTGTCCCGCCCAGTAAACTGCTGCAGTGGGATTTGATCCTGAGCCATCTTGTTCCAGAGCCCAGCTCTTAACCAGTCTGCTGTACTGGCTTCCTGGTGAAGGCTAGACTCCTTGGTATTTACCAACATATCCTTCCCTCCCCTCCTGCCAATCTCCCAGCGAACGCTCTGCACGATCAGACATCTCATTTTCCTCACCGTGACCGCCTACGTGCAAGGTCTTGGGTACAAATGCGCATCCCCCACCCTCCCTCTGACAAACCCACACGCACGCGTACCCAGGTGCGGGCACGCGCTCATGCATAATGCATGGCACCGCGGTCTCAAATCCTGCTAAATTGAGATTCAGCCGGCTGTTGGGTCTGGAGACACCTCAGTGCCTGCGTCATTAGCTGAGCTCTGAAAGCCATCATTCCTGCAGCCACCGTGGCTGAGTCACTGAGACCGCGGGCAGGTAACAGAATTGCGGGGACACATAATAAAAGGGAATGGGATGGGGCTCAGGCTGGAAAGGAGGACTATCTGTTATCCGTCCTGAAGGGTGATATGTAAACAAGAAGCTCCAGGTCCCCAAGATGCCGGTTCTGGCAAGTCCCTCAGCAGGGGATAATAAACGGCGCAATTATAACCTCTGCACTCAGGTTTCAAAGGAGAGGAAGAAAAAAAAAATCAATGAAATTAATTTAATATGGGACCATTCTTTATGTTTGTTTTGCTACAGCAGTTGTATGAAATACCCCTATAGACCTGCTCATCTTTTCTCCACCCACTGTCTTTACCCACAAGAGCAAAGGGGGGATAAAAAAAACCCAGGACTTCAGGCATATTTGTCTATGACATCTCAAAAGAGAAGCAGCTCAGAGAATCCCAGGCTGGAAGAGGCTTTAAAATTGCATCTTTCATGACCTAGAGGAAGAAGCAAGGTCTCTACGTACACTTGTGCAGATTGTGCACTGTACAAGGGGGCCCTGTGGAGGGGTGAATGGAGACTGTGATCTAGCCCATGCTCTCCTGGACCAATGGAGCCTTGCACCAGGTTGCATCCACCTCTCTATAATTAACAGGGAGGAGCCATAGGTAGGTCTAGGGAGTTACACTGAACAAGCACTCAGAGACATGTGTTCTGTGAGGTTCACATTCTGTGACCATTTGTATATCCCCTTCCTAGATATATTCCCTCTTTGTAAAGGGAGGGCATGAGCTAAGGTGCAGGGGAAGGGGCTACTGTGAAAACACTGATTTCCTGGCAGGCACAGTGCTGAGAGGATGAAGCATCTGCCTTATTGAATACTTTCAGTAATCCCCTTGAGGTTTATTTAGTCCCATTTTACAGATGGAAAAAAAAAGTGAAGCTCGGAGAGTTGTGGCCACCTGCCCCAGGTCACAAAACAGCTGAGTAAAGAAGCAAGGTGTGCAATCTGAGTATGTCTGGGCAACATGCCTCTTCTTGAAGGCTGTTTCCACCTCTAGTTTTCTGTGATTCTGTTTGTAAAATGACCTTGGCTATTAGGAGTCTCAGGGGCAGGAAGCAAGGAATCCTATTGCTATCCAAATCCAACAATGGCGAACATCACCTGACAGGAGTTGATGGGTCTGTGTAGCAGGAGGCAGGAGGTCGGGGCGTGGTGGCATTGAAACTGACCGAATGCAGAACTGGTCTTCCAAGGAGGTTAATGAGAGGTAATCCCGAAAATCACCGTAAGCCTGGTGTCAATATTTAGGAAAATAATTGGACAAATGTGCCCGAAGAAAATCTGCGAGCATTCGAGAGATAATGGAATAGTGAGCGAAAATGAGCACTGGGGATTCCTGTAGAACAAATCATCCTGGACAACTTGATAGCTTTTCCTGACAAAATTACAAAATTAGTGGATGAAGGAGATGTAGTAAAAGTTATGGATCTGAGCTTCAGCAAAATATTGAATAATGTCACGTGATGTGCAACTTGTCAAATTAATTCAAATTGCCTCTGATTCAAGCTGTGTTAGGCGGATTCGTGCTATTATTGCATCTGGTTGAAGAACAGAGCCATCAGGTGCTGATACATAGTACTGCTCCAAGGGCCAGGCCTGGACACTTTCCAATCCCTCTCTGTGGTCTAGAAGGGAGTGGCAGCAGGGCCCCTGGGATCCTAGGCAAGACATGCAGACATCTTTAAAACAGTGGAAGACCCTCGGGCATCAGGAGGGAAAGGATGTTTCAGAGATAATTTGATGATCACAATCTCCCTATGGGGCAGACTTCATTACCATCATCATCTTTATCATCCTATCAATTGCCATCGTCCTAATTTAGCTCATAATGAACTGTGAGGGTCAGAGAGGGAGTGGCTGACCACATACATAGGACCGGAAAGCACCTGTTTCTGATTCTAATGCCTGGTGTAGTTTCCTCAGAGGTTCTCAACTATGCATACATCAGAATTGCCAGGGCAATGGGCTAGGGGGAAGGGTGGGGTGGGGGAGGGTTCTTAAAGATCGCTGGGCCCACTCCCAGAGTTTCTGATTCAGTAGTCCTGGAGTAGGGCTTAAGGATTTGCATTTCCACAAAGTTCCCAGAGATGCTGATATTGTTAGTCCAAGGACCACACTTGGACCACTGCTCTATTCCAGGTCTTCTTGGATATTAGTTTGCATATGACTCACCTGAAAATCTTGTAAAAATGAAGACTCTGATCAGTAGATCTTTTTTTTTTAGGGGGGAAGGGCAGAGGGAAAAGGATAGAGGGAATCTTAAGCAGTCTCCACCCCCAGCACGAGCCCCACGTGGGCCTCCATCTCACAACCCTGAGATCATGACCTGATCTGAAATCAAGAGTTGAATGCCTAACTGACTGAGTAACCCAGGTGCTCCCTGATCAGTATATCTTCTGAAGAACGGGGGATTCTGCATTTCTAATAAGCTCCCTGGTGGTACCCATGCTGTTAGGCACAGCACACCTTGAAAAGCAAATGCCTACGCCATGACATCAGGGAACGAGAAATCTAGAAAGACAGCACCATGACTTAATCTGTTCTGGAATCCAAAGTAGAAGTAAGAGGTGTTAAACCATACAGAAAACTGATTTGTAGAAAAGACATAATTTGGAAGATCTGAATTCCAAATGTGGCCTTGCCTTCCTTTCATTTTCTTTATGGTTGGAACAATTTCTTTAACTTCTTTAGGCATCAGTTTGCTTGTTTTCAAAGTAACACTCATTATTCTTCTTATAATGATTATTGTTTTTAATACCAAGACTTTTGTTCGAGGGTCAATTTATAAAAATGTCCAAAGAGAAAATACTTACATGCTTGTCAAAACAATTGCTGTAGACACACCCTATGGTATTACTCAGCATTCTTGTGTGGGCAGCCACCCATAAAACTATTCCCAGGGTGCAGTGCTAACTCATCTCTCTCTCCCCTGATAACTGACTGTCCCTCTTTCTACAGGCAAATGGGACCCAGCGCACTCTCATTACCAAAATGTTCCCTGGACCCATCTATAGTGATTTTATTAGAGTTCTAGAATCACTCCATTATAAAATATACCCCTCTGCTTTAAATATCTTGATACATGTATGCAATTTATTGTCACTTGTCTACAGTCCTTTAGAAGGGCAGAAAGGCTGTCCATCTGAACTACTGATTAAGTAAATGCAAATGGATGGAGTGAGGGCTCTCTCTTGCTCACCCTTTTCTGGAAGGCATTTACTGAGCTCAAGAGAGAGAAATCAAAGGTCTATTGTAGACGGGTAAGGACAGGAGGAAAGGAATGGCTAATTATTGTTGTGATTGTTATTATTACACACTAAAAAAAGTTATGCTTTAAACTCGATATTTAAGGGCCTTGTGACAAATAGAACCCCACTCCGCACAGTCTCCCAGCCTCAGTGAATTCCTCCCACTCTCCCCTACTTCTCATGGTTCCTCCAGCATTCCCTGTCCAGTGCCTACCACAACAGCAAATTCTAAATACTGATTTATTTCTTAATGTTCCTCAAACTCCAGGAAAGATATCACTAGTTTTGGTTCATATCCTAGTCTCTTTTTTCCACTTTCCAAGAGTAACACAAATTTCCCCCAAAGCTAAGTACCTTTTATGGCTCTCCTTGGCCAACATCGAGTCTAGGTTCCTCCTAAGTCCACCTGGGGTCAGTAATTAATTTATTCATTCATTCACCTTTCCATTTGGTCACTTTTTCATTTCCTCAATAACATTCTTGCCCCCAGACACTCCCTCCATTTACTCCACCATTCACTGAACACATCACTAATCCATCCGTGGGTTCATTCATTTATCTATATGCATTTACTTAATACATGATTAAGTATTCATGTATCTATTCTCATACATATTCATCAGTATATGAATCATATATGAATATAAATTAACACATGTATGTGGGCATCCACTGAACAGTCCATTCCATTTTCCATTCACTTCAGTTCTCTATTCATACATTCTTTCATTCACTCATCCATTCATTGAACATCCATAGTGCTCACTGGGTGCTCACTTGGTCAGGATCTGACTTAGACACTGACTTATAGAAGGTATGGCCATTGGTTTTGAGAACTTCACAAATCAATGAAGAAGACAGAGAAACAAACAAAAAATTGCAAATGCTGTGTGGTCAGGGTAGAGCAGAGAAGGGTGAGATGTTGAAAAGAAAAGTAATAATAACTGCATGCCTACTCCGTCCCCAGTACTTTTCATGCCTTTTCTGATTTAAATACCCCCTTCCTTTTAATAGATGATGAAACTAAATTTAGGTAGTAAATAGACCCAGTTGAGATCTGCACCCGGGAATTTTCCTTGCACTCCCCAAAATTTTAAGCACTCTGCTCTATTCACTGGTAATATCATTGGCAACCTTAGTTTAGACTAGAATTTCTGGAGAGTGATGTGGGAGAAATCCAATTAGTAAGGTGTGAGAAGCAATTGGAAAGTGAGGAAGCGGAAGCGATGAGTTTCCATCAAGGAGTCTGTCCTTCAAGTGAGGAGAGAGAAGGTCGTAACTGAAGAGGAGATGAGGACTGAGTCCCAGCCAGGGCATCAGAAGAATATCAAATGTAAAGACAAGCATATCCCCTCCATAATCTTCCCTTAGTTGTCTTCATTCCTGTCACTCTCACCACAACTGTGAGCTGTTTGATGTACTTCTGTAAATACTAGGACTTAGAACAGAGCCTGCCATAGTGTAGTTGCCAAATTAATGCCTATGGAGTGAAAGTCAAATACTCCACAGTCAATTCACACTTGGCCTAGAATTGCACTTTAGAGAGAGAAGAGAGGAATAGGTTGGCTGAGCAGGGCTGCCCACTAAGCAAGGAGTGGAACCAACTGGATCCTAGAAGGCTGGTGATACGGAGGGAGTGACTGTGATAACTAGAAACATAAGCGAAGTCAATGTTGGTAAGAAAAGTATAGATTCAAACACAGGGTAAAACTGAATTCATGCATAAGCAGGGAGCAGGATCAAAGTTGGGGACTCGAGAAAGTGTGTAGGATTGTCTTAGAGTACACAGGAGACTGGCCATAGAAAACAGACCCAGGGAGCAAATGCCACATACATATAATGTTTGGATGTTTCCACAATTCCCTGGCAATTTGCATGGGTTCAGGAGCCCCAGCAGAGAAAAGTCTTACAGGTATGGAGAAAATGAAGCTTTTAGCTTCAGCAGGCTGCGCTTTATTAGAATCGTTATTAGTCTGTGGTGCAAAAAGCTCATTAGAAACTCACTAGGGCTCTTAAAAGTGTTGCACATTTGTTATAATTACATTCCTTCTGATTCCTCCATGGGTTTCTTGATACTATCTGAGCATGGGATCTATTAAAGGTACATAAGAAGGGATAGTTTCTGGCTCACTTGGCATTTGAGTCCATGGCCTGACACCTGCAGCTCACGTCACACATATTGTTGAAAGGAAGAAAGGGACCTGGCCAGTGGTGAATTGCAGCACGTGCTTTGACATGTATTATTTTATATCACGACAACCAGAGGAACCAGAGGATCAGATACTTCAAGCAGCTTTCACAAGGTCACACAGCTAGCTGCAGAATTGGCATTCATACCCCAGTGGGTCTAACCGCAAAGCCTATATCCTTTCCAGGGCCCCATGAAGCCCTCAACAATGGGATCTCTTTTGTACGAGAAAGGATTTCTCACTTCAGGTTGGCAACCTTTTTGAGAAAAGGAGGGGGCAGGAGGAGAAAGGGAGAGTAGAAAGAATCATTTCATGCCAGTTTCAGACTCAAAGATCACTCTCCAGCTGTCAGCTGAGCCCACAGTCACCGTGGAGTTTTATTAAGGAGCAAGAGTCACAGAAGAGTGAAGTGACAGATTGAAAATTAACTTGCCAAACTCCCCATCAATATTGTGACAGTCCCCAAGTACCAGTTCAGCGGCCCAGTGCACCAACTTGACAATATTAACATAACTTTGTCGGAACAAAAGCTTCCCCTGTGTGTTTTCAAGAGAAGCTAATTTTGGGGAGATGGGTGTTCTTCTCTCTGCCTTTTTTGGCACCTCTATGACAGGTTCCTTTAGGCCAACCCAGGAGTGCGTGTTTCATAAACTTCCTTTCTTCTTCCCTCTCCCTGGGGATTGCCACCATGCCAAGATGGCAGGCAGAGAGGTGCTTCTCCCCTTTAGGGACCTACTGAGTGAATGAAGACCAGAAATAGAGCCTCACATATTTGACGCCTTCTGAACACCAAGTTGAGTTCCCCTTGGTCTTTATATTTGGAGTGATCTGCCTTCTGTACCAACTCTTAGGAGCTCACATTGCCTCCCTTCACCTAAGGAGCTCTAACTCACCCTTCACATCTCAGCTTAGACATTACTTCCTGCGGAGCACCCACCTGGACTCCTAAACCCCAGGGGGTGTTTGCTCCTAGAGTACCCAGACTTCTATATGTCACACCCCCAGATCGCTTGACCGAATTTCACTAGAATAAGCATCTTTCTCATGTGATCTAGGAGCACGACAGGGAGGGAGACTATGGAAATTAGCATCTAATCCAGGTGACTTTTACCTGGGATAAATGCTAAATCTAAACAAGATTCTGGGACAAAAGGCATAAACTAGAATGGTCCGAGTATAACTGGGATGTACTGCAACTCTTTGTGTCTCCATCACTTTGATTAAAACTTAGTGAAAGCAGGGTACTCACTTAATGAGTGAATGAAATGGGCTCTTTTTTTTAACTAGTCCTAAAGAAGCTCACAGCACCTTTCTGACTTCCTTCTTTGTTCCTTCTGTACTCTCACCCTCTCTGCCTCATCCCTCCCTACTCATTCCTTTTCTTTCTTCCTGCCTTCCAACTCATAAGTCACCTTCTATTCATCAAGCCCTGTTTATTCATTTATTTTTTTATCATGGGCATATAAATAAACATGGTTTCTGCCATGATGGTAAGAAGAGAAAATAATTAGAATATACTGAGCATCTACCCTGGGTCAGCTGATTTAAACACTGGCCTACTTAGCCACCTGATCAATGAGGTAGTTAATATATTCACCTTGTACAAATGAGGACAGTGAAGCCCAGAGTGGTCAGGTGACTTGACCAAAGTCATACAGCTAGTAACATCAGAGGTTGAATTTAATTCCAGGTCTGCCAGAGTGTCATGATTAAACTATACTCCTGTTTTTGTAGAGGGAAACTAAAATAGAAAATGGCGCAGTGTGTGAAGACTGTGACTGAGAAAGGCTCCTCAGTCTGCAGATGGGTACAAAAGCATCTCTGGCCCACAACTCTCATGCACTTTATCCATAAGCTTAAAAAAAAATCAACTTCAAACTTACAGCTACCACATGTCAAGACCTTAGTCATGTAGACACTTAGCTAGGTCCTGGGGATTTACAATGACGAACAGTCATAGATGTTCTGGGTCTCATCTCAGCAGGGAAGTTAGACACTGAATAAACAATCACACAAATATTAATTTAATTTAGGTTTTTACAAGTATTTCAGTTGAAAAATAGTACAAGGACAAGATATAAGATTTTTTTTCATCATTGTTTTCTTAGATAAAGAAATAGTTTGAGTGGATAAATAATGAAGATCATATTGCAGAGAGCTAGGATTTGAACCCACGTCTACTTGATCACAAAGCCTGTGTTGTCCTTCTTCCCTCCTTTCTGTCTGGACAGTATGATGATAAAGCCATTGGGTGGAACAGAGCAAATCCCTCGCCACCACTTTCTAAGCTCTTTAACCTCAATATCTTTCTATGCAGAATGGATATAAGGTTGGCTCATCTCCACGAGCTTGTTGGGAGGATGAAAGAAGATAAGCATTTGAAGCACTTTGTAGAATCTCTGACCCATACATGTGTGCTCAGTAAATAGCAATTATCATCATCGTTAATATTATTAGGCAGCATTGAATTATCGACTAAGGTAATTTGGTGGTCCATCATAGACATCGTGATTTGCGTGGCTGGTTAACTTTTAACGTGGGCATATTTTTATAACATTCTCCCACTCCCCAGCTGCCACCACTCTCTTGTCCCTCAGCCTAGCACAGTGATGTGAATGGAGCAGGATGTGTGACCGTGTGGTGTACGCAGAGGGGAGGAATGGATATTTGGGGATGGGCTTAGAGCCACACTGCTTAGATTCCAATCCTGGCTCCACAATTTCCAAGCTGAATGATGCTGAGAAAATTAGTGTCCTATCAGGACTCACACTGTTGTGAGGGCTGAGTGGTTTTAAATGGGTGAAGCTACTCCTTGGGTTCTCCTTTTCTGTCACTGGGAGCTCATTCTCACCCTCTTTTGCTGGTGGCTCCTCATCTATCTGACATATAAGTATGGCAGCCCCTGGGCTCAGGGCCTGGGCACATCTCTTCTCTCTCTACTCTCTGGTGAGTCTGTCTCTTCTTACTTCTTTTGTATTATTCATATACTAAATAATCTGAAATTTGCATTTCACATCTGGTCTCTTTTCTGGGTTGGTATATCCAACTGGCTTCCTGACATCTCCATGAGGAAATCTATTGGATGTGGCACGATGATAGGTTACCGAAGCAGGATGATGAGGACCTGGGGATTATGACACTGTTGTCCACTTTTATAAATGACTGGGATTTGCCACAAATGAGTTCATTTTTTAATATGGCTGAAACTAAATTTCTGTTTCTTCTCCCCTCCATTATGCCTACTCTTCCTGTCTCCACCCAACCGACTACCATCTGTCCAGTGGCTTAGGGACCAAAAAAACAGGGAGCCAACCTTGCCTCCTGCTTTGTCTTCCTCATCAGCAAATTCCATTGCCTTACCTTGAGAATACACTCAGAATCTGCCCACCTCTCACCATGTCAACTCATTCAACCACGATCCATTGTCTTCCACCTGTACCACCGCAGAAGCCTTGGAACTGCTTTCCCTGCTTCCATCCTGGCCACTAAAGTCTATTCTTAACACCCCAGATGGAGTGGTCTTTTAAAAATATGAGTGAGATTATAGCCCTCTTCTGCTCAAACCATGCACTGGCTTCTTTCTCTTCTCACTCAGGATAAAATCCAAAGTGCTGCACTTACGTGACTCACAGAACTCGATACAGATTGCCACATTGCTCCACTTGCCATCCATTATTTTTTTATTTAGAACATTTTCTCCTACTACTTACCCGCTCTTCACTATGTTCCATTAACCTGGGCCCCCCGTTTTTAAGATTTATTTGTTGGGGGGGGAAGGAGAGGGGCAGAGGGAGAGAATCTCCAGCAGACTCCCCATTGAGCGTGGGCTAACCCCCCCAACACCCAACATGGGGCTTGATCTCATGACCCTGATACCATGACCTGAGCCAAAATCAAGAGTTGGATGCCCAACCAACTGAGCCACCCAGGCGCCCCTCCCTGGGCTCCTTCTTGTTCACGGAACATGCCAAGGGTCTGTAAACCTGCCAGGCCCTCTGCCTGGAAACTCTTCCTTCGATACCTGCAAGGCTCACTGTCTCACCTAAGCTCTATGCACCAACGTCACCTTATCAAAGAGGTCTTTCCTGCTCAGCCTAGCACTCGCTAGCCCCCTTGTCCTGCTTTCCTCCATAGTGCATAGACTTGACACAGTCTTAATTTATTTGTGGATTGTCTCCCACACTAGGATACAACTCAGGGCAGGGATTCTAGGAGTTTGGTTCACTGTTGTATTTCTGGCTTCCCAAAACACTGAGTGACATATAAAGAGGTACTCAGAAATGTTTTGGTTAAAGAAAGATACAATGGTGACTGGTGCAAGGTAAGTGCTGTAGGTTTGCCACTGTTTACCTTGTTATTATTATTACTGCTACCACTACTGATACTTTTAATAGGACGAAACTTTTCTTTTTTTTAATATTCAGAGAGCTGCTTTCTGATAGCCACTGAAATTCTTTTTCTTTTAAGATTTTATTTATTTATTTGATAGAGAGAACACAGAGGGAGAGGGAGAAGCAGACTCCCTGCTGAGCAGGGAGCCCGACATAGGACTCGATCCCAGGACCCCAAGATCACGACCTGAGCTGAAGGCAGACACTTAACCAACTGAGCCACCCAGGCACCCCTAGGACTAAACACCTTGTATTTATCTTAGTTGTCTTACAACAACACAAGGAGATGTAAGAACCTTATTGTACAGATGAGGGGACAAGATTGAGAAGGGAGAAATCACCTGTGTGAGTCACAACAGCCCAAGGGGAAGAATCAGTCTCCAAAACCCAGCTCTCTCCCCCTCTCTCGGGCCCCTACTTTTTCCATGGTGGCATCGTATATCACCAATATTCCTATATTAGAATGGTCTCTGTGTCATTTTTTAAAAGCTCATCGTCTATAGAAAGACCTTTAAGAGATATCACTAAGTGGGTGGTGGGGGGGAGTAAAAAGACAATATACTTTATGTATCTTTTATGAAAGAAAGAGGAGGAATAATATTTAATCTTACTTGCTTGGATTTGTTTTAAAAAAACAATGGAAAGATACCCAAGAAAAGGAGTAACAGTGGGGTAGAGACAGGGAAAAAGTGATGGAAGTAAACAGGGAAAAGAATTAACACTATCATTAGTTGTCTTTTATGCTGTTTTTGAACTTTGTGAATTTATTGTATATAAATGTATAAAAAACATACGCCTTCCAAACTGTCATAGCCAAGAGGAGCCCAGGAGACAGACAACCAAAGGTAAGGTAGTGACTAAGCTGGCCCTAAGATTCCCTCAGCTTGACCAAACTATAAACAGGCTTCTTCCTGACTCTAGGTCCCTGACCTCCATGTTCTTAGACTGTTGGCTTTAGACAAGTGTCACTGGAAATTCTTTCTCTGTCCCTTTCACATGTAAATCTTTTTAAAAACCTCTGGCCAGTTCTATAACCCAGGAATGTCTTTCTCAAGGACTGGAAGCCCTCTCTTTGAAATGTAATCACCAAGGAAGGTAGCAGAGAAATACACCTATGGATTCAGAATAACTCAACTTGTGGGATGTATCCCATTAGTGAACCTCCCCATGAACTCCTCCGGTACCTTCCCAGCTGCTTCCTCCAGCCATAATAACCCTACTGCCCTTTGTCTGGATGGAATTGAGTTCAGACCTTTCTCCCCTGTTGCAATAGCCTTGAATAAAGTCTTTCTCACCTGTTCGACACTGTCCAGTGAAATTTTTGCTCTGAAAGTCACAGCGCTGGTTAAAATCCTGGATCAGAACACATTCGTAAAGACTAAGGTAATCCGAGTAACTGACTTTACTCAAGGCTACTGCAATAGGGGAGAGGGATTTGAACTCAATTCCATTGAGATAAAGGGCAGAAGGATTTTTGAAGCTGGGGTGAATACGTGGGAAAGTACTGGAGGACTTTGGGGGCGGGGGGGTTGACTGAGGGTTATGTCCTGCACATTGAGTTATTCTGAATTTGCAAATGTATTTATCTTTCTCGATGATTAAATTTCAAAGAGATGGCTCCCAGGTCTTTGAGAAGGAAAAAAATAGTTAAGAAACACAAACTCAGATAATACCAATAAAAAAACTATATCCTTTTCCCCTTTACACCAATATTGGGCTCCGTGAGTCCTGTTCGGCTTTATTTTCAGAACCTGGCGCATGATAAGTCCTCAGTGTATATTTATTGGTTGAATCACACAGATGAAGGAGAATTTAATTGCTATGTAGTTTAATTTCAAGCTAGGTTTCCACCTCCTTTGCAAACACAGCTGCAAGATTGCCTATAGGCTTGTATATTCCCAGTGGCCAGGTCCTCACAAACTCCTCAGAAGTAGTTTGGGAATTCATACAAACTTGTAGGTGTAACTCTAGTGTTACAATTTTGGTGCAACTTCAGTTCTCTGAACCATGAGTGGGCAAGGAAGACCAATCCCTTTATCCTATGCCTTTCTTCCTACTCTAGAAAGCACCCCAAACAAGCAGGAGCATCTTCAAAGTCACGGCAAATGCCAGGACCCTCATGGAGAATGACGACGTGGCTAGATGATTTGGGGATTAAGGTTCTTGCAACGTGGTCAGGAATATACTGAATTAACCAGGATTGGGCTTACCCCAATGCCTGCAGCTTCGGCTCCTGGCTGATGCCTGCTAATTAATTGCCCACTTAATGGGTTCCTCTGAGGATCTTATGAGACATAAAAATAAATGCTCATTTTGGACTCTTAAAAGCCACCTTTGAGGTGTTTCACTAGATTATCATTAAGAGAAATTATTCAGTGGTGATGTTACATAAAACCCCAGCCACTGCCCTTGGAGCTTTCTGTATTAATTCACACCCAATAAACTGTGATCATATCTTTCATTAGAATTGTTACTAAATACATTTCTATTCAGGGCATCTCCCTGAAATGGAAATATTTCCCTAAAAATTAATTTTCTTGATACACATGTGTAGGCTTATTAATGTGCGCTTGGGAATAGACAGACTTTTCCATTTCTCTGGAAGGAACACAAAGAAAGCAGTGCTGGTGAATTTGCATCTCACATGATCTCAAGTGTACCAGGATGTGCACTCCAGCACAAAATTTCAGAGTAAGTGGCATATCACAGATCCTCCCATTCACATTAGGAAAATGTCACCAACATTTGCACATGCCTTTACACTTTACAAAGCATTTTAACCCGACTCTTCTCATCACCTCTCTCTCCCCACCATAATTCTCCTGCGGGGCTGGTAATATTAGGTTCCCTGATTTAGTGGTGAGCAAACCGGCCTCAGGTTAGAAGACCGTGCAAAGTCTCATAGCCCATAATGGTCCCATTACCGTGGCACTTAAATAACCCTTCCTAATTGAATGCCCATCTCTCCTCATGGTTTATCTCTACAATCCCATTCCCTCACCCTCTTCACGATCCCCTTGATGTTCACATCTGCTGATCCTCTATGCTCTTACTTCCCTGGGCCACTCTCTCACCTAGCTAACTCTTAATCATATCCTCCAGGTTTCAGTCAGCAGCTTTGAGGACGCCTTCCCTACCTCTGCTCTCCCACACCAACACTGGGCCAGTGGCCCATCTGCCTAAGAGTAGAGACCTGGACTGTCTCCTTCATCTTTTCATCCTCAAAGCTTATGCATCACAGGTGCTCAACTAAAACTTGCTAAATAACAAATGAGAACAAGTGGTAAAGTCAAGACTGGCATCTCTGCCCTCAAGTGCAGTCCTTTGGCGACCTTACTCTCTCCTGTAATTAACAAAATGACAAGAACAACAACAAATGACTTCTGAGGTGTGACTTCTAAAGAGAGTAATATACCCGATGCTGCCCTCGCATGATGCAAATATAGTAAAATTTCAGCGCTGTGGACTCCATTAATTAAGGATGCATAATGCTTGGCCAGGGGCTGGGTTGGCTTGTACCTTTGAAGTGTTTATTTATAAAAGAGACTGCTAAGCACATTAGTACATTAGTAGTGTAAACAAGATCACCAGGGAAATGGCAGAAGATACTTAAGAGAACAAACTGCCTGGAGTCACTTTGGAAGCACCCATTATGAACAAACAATCACTGTGCTAATTACAATTGCTCTGCTAATTACAATTACTGTGCTAATTACAATCTATCCTTATCTGTTCCCTAAGTTCCCTACAGACTTTTCCTTCTGAGCACTTAGACCAGCCTGAGTTACTGCCTGCATTTTAGTGTAATGAAATGGTGCTTCTTTAAAAATTGTCTCTGCTTCAAGATGTCTCAATGGTTCCAACAGGCTTCCCCCTCCTAGAAAAAAGAACAGAGTCAGGGATTTTGAAGCCAGAAAACTAAAAACCAAACCACAAAAAGGGGGAAGGAGAAGCAAGAGGAGAAGTGAAATGAACCTGGTTGGTTCTGTTGCTTTAGCACCTTTTGCAGACTAGACACACATTTTTAGGTTAGTTGGAGAACATTCAAAATATGCTATGTGTAATTTGTTTTCCTCATAAAATGACCATGTTTGGTATATTTAGAGATGTGAACATTGAGAATAATTTTGGTTTTTAAATTAAAGTGGCTATTTGTCTTTCTTCTCTTACTATAATTAGGGAGAGAGATTAGAGAGGCCTTGTTTAAAAATGGATTGCAATTGGGGCGCCTGGGTGGCTCAGTCGTTAAGCGTCTGCCTTCAGCTCAGGTCATGATCCCAGAGTCCTGGGATCGAGTCCCACATCGGGCTCCCTGCTCGGCGGGAAGTCTGCTTCTCCCTCTCCCACTCCCCCTGCTTGTGTTCCCTCTCTCACTGTGTCTCTCTCTCTCTGTCAAATAAATAAATAAAATCTTTAAAAAAAAAATGGATTGCAATTCCCTGCTCCCCACATGTAAAAAGTAAAAAGCATCTTTCCCTAGGTTTTAATATTACTATTTTCTTTCTATCCCTAATTATACTAATGAGTGTTGAGGGTATGAGATTTTTGTCTAAGCCCTTAAGAATAATAAAGCTTCACTCAGGAGAGTGTCCCTTCCCAAATGGATTTCTTACTACTTTTTCGGGAGTCTGTCTTCCACCTGTGCCCTGATGCTGACTGCAGCCCAGCCGTCTGCTGCATCTAATGATGGCGGAATTACAGTGCGGAACACTGATGGGGGCCCCCAACCATGGCTTCAGGACACTGGACTCAGGATAAGTGCCTCTCCCACTGGGACTGATGCTCAGAGCATCCCGTAAGCATAACCAAGCAGAGCCGATAAATGGATGAATGGATGGATGGATGGATGGATTGACAGATGGAGAAAATAAGTTGTGCTACATTATGCACTAGGGGGTGGGTCTATGGGAGGTGGACAGGATTGGATGACAAGGCAGGATTGTCACCCTGGCTGCCGTAAATCCAAAATACAGGCTCTGTGCTTAGTCACACTGGAAGGAGACTCCTTTGGGACTGCATGGCCTTCTAAGTGCCGCTCGCCTTGGACTTGGTTCTCGCAAAGTCCTTCTCCATTCTCAGGCATCATCTGGGCTCACATCTCATGACAAGTTCAGTTTAACACCTTGCTATTCAATGCTGGTCTTCAGACCCAGGAGCTCATTTGGAAAGCAGAGTCTTAGGTCTTATCTGCAACCCACTGAACCAGAGCCTATATTTTAGCAGGATTCCTTGGCATTTTGTATGCATATTAGAGATTGAGAATCACTAGTGTATTTCATGTGTATTGCATCCTAGCTATAAGCAGATGTATGGAAAAGTCCTACCTTTAGATAGGGTTTTTGTGTAGATTAATGATGATGAGCTATTACTTGCTTTCCTGCTCTTTAAAGATCATATGGTTCAAGCCATGTGTACGTGCGCTTGCAACATTATCTAGAGCTTATGGAATGGAGAGGAGGAGAGGTTCTCAGCTCCATCACATGCCAGCTGTGTGACCTTGGGTGCCCTTCTTCACCTCTCTGAGCTTTTGTTCTCTCATGTAAAAAGTAAGGCAGTCAACCTGCTCTGTCCACATGTGTCATGGAGGATATATCTGCCTATGCCCTTTAAAGTCAGGCTTTGAAAAGGACAGAAAAAATAGCTTTACAGTATCCATCATGCATAAGGATATTGGGAAATTTACCAGAAGGAAAAGTAGGAGCTAGCAAGACTGATGTGCAGACCATAGGACTTACTGGTTAACCCTCATTGTGTTTGGATGGATATCCTTTCCTATAGGTCTAGGCCATTTCTAAGCTAGTTGTTATGTATTTTTAATCTAACACAGAAGTGTTCCACACTTCTAGAACTTTTGGGCATAGGCCCTGGCCCATTATCAAATTCCACACAGCAGACATGAGCATTTAAATCCCACATTCCTGATTGGATGTGTTTCCCTGTAGGTCATTCATACAGAAACAAACGGGCTATCCTATAGGATACAGGTAATACAACACATGAGCAAGATTATGTCTTTCCAAAAGAAGGAGACCTTGGGCTGCTGCCTATTCCACATGCTGGCTGAGCTGTCCATGTCCCATAGAGACACGGAGCATGAAGGGCTGTGTTTCTGCCCCTACCATAGGCATTTCACCAAAGCAATGCATTCACCAAAACACATTGGTTGGAGGAAGTTGCAGGGATTATGACAGCCCTTTGAGGATATTTTTAGGTTAAAACCCCACTTTATAGTTGAAGATCTTGAGGTTCATAGAGGTTGAGATTTGTCCGAAGCCACACAGCTATAGAATGGCAGATTTGGGATTTAGACCTCATTATTCTTCATGGTGGCAGCCTGACACTTTGTGTTGGGTCCCAGCTAGGAACTGGATTAAGTTCCTGCAGAATCATGTATATGGGGATGGCCTTTTCACTAAAGTTCCTCCCAGCTATTGATTTGGCAGTACCCTATGGCACCTGGGTCTTCCTTGTGTGCTGAGAACAGGGATGGAACAGGTGCCAATCTCATTTCATCATCACAAAACCATCAAGAAGTGGGTATTGTCATTATTCCCAATGTAGAGATGAGGAAACAGAGGCTTAATGAACAAATGTGCCCAAGGTCACACAGCTGACAGGTGGCAAGCTAGAACTCAGACTCTAAAGCCTAACATCTTACACAGCAGGCCAAATATCCTCAAATTTCTGGATAATGTGAGCCACCTGGGAATATGAAGACAATTCACTTTCCCAGGCCCCTCATCTGGGAGAAAAAAAGAAGAAAAAAAGATTGGTAGATCCTGGTACAGCCCTAGGTGAGTCTTATGATCAGGTGAGTAGAATGGCTTTCACTAAGCCCATGGCTATGGGGATTGAGTAGAAAGAGGCTATATTCCTCAGTCTTCACCCAAGCTCTGCCTTAACCTTAATTTATAGAAAAGGCAACAGAAATCAGGAAAGAATGACCAACAGGAAGAGGCAAAACAGGTATAGAAATCCGCTTTTGGATTTTAGGGCCTATGGTTCATGGGACACATGGGCCTCGACTCCTACAGAATATGTCCAAAAACTTGGGCAACTGGAGACACACCAAAGAGAAATTCTTCTGCAGCCAGCCCAAGAATCAGGGCTCCAGAGAAAATCACCCCTTAACTCCTCTGATCCAGTCTCTAATTTCTGTCTTCAGTTCACTTCCAAGGTCTCACCAGCTGATCCCCCAGAGAAGGTAGCATACAGCTGCATCTCCAGGTGGCAAGTTAAGGATTTTGCCAAGAGTTGGGTTATCATTGTATAGAGAGGCTTGGGAATAGCCTTGAAAATCAGAAGCTAATGCCACGTTCAATTAATAAGCTCTCCACCATCAGCCTCCTTTGCTTTTTCTTGTTATAATAAGATCATGGTATATCACAAAACACCCAGACCTGAAAATGCAGAAAAACAGCTTCCAGTCCTGGCTCTACCATTAATTCTTTATGGAACCTTGACCTTGATGTTGCCATCTATATATTGTGGGAGTTGGATCATAAGTCTCTAAGCCTTCCTAGTGGATATAGTGCAGCCCAACAGACTGGGAGTTAGAAGTTAAAACTTATTCATTTACTAGTTATACAATTTTAAGTAATTCACTTAAATACTGTAAAACTCAGGCATCTCATCTACAAAAGAGGGGGGTATAGAAACTGTTCTCCATCTATAAAGTCTATGATTCTTTGGGAGTTGAATTAAGGAAATGGTCAAGAAGAGACTAGAGGGTCTTATTACAGTTCTCAGAGGTAGTTCTCAGAGGTGGTGATGTCAAGTGGGAAAATGCTAGCATCCCGAAAGGTACACTGCTAGATGGGCTTTGTTGTTAGACTCGAGTTCTATCACATGATAGCTATACGACTATTAGGCTAGTTGGCTTAACATCTCTGTACCTCAGTGTAGTAAATCATATCGATGTCCCACATATTTCTGGGTCTTCTCAGCACATGATAGGATTTCATGTCCCTGCTGAACACTTTGAGGGCTGCTGTGACCACAGGACTGGATTTGACCCATGGAATGTGAGCAGAATGTCACCCCTGGAAGTACTGAGAGCCAGATTTCGTTCCCATTACCATAGTGTTCACAGGAGCACATGAAGATGATGCTTCTGTCAGCCCGGATTCCCAAATGCCGGAATGAATGGGACCTCCGCAATTCTGTGCACGGTATGTGGTAGGAGCACAACCTAATGCATTCTGGCTGGTACATTCCTTTCCTTTTTTTAGAAAACCAAGTTGTTAAGGGCTATTTTGTGATAGGTATCAGGAAGATTAAATGATAAAATATCTAAGTATGTGATACAGGACCCAGCCCGTAACAAAAATGCACATGGCTAAATGCAGAGGACAAGAGAAAGAGGGAGAAGAAGGGGAAGGGAAGGATCCAGAAGCAGCATGTATCATTAATCATTGCCCAGGAAGGCACTAGAAAAATAGCTGTGGAGGCCACTTAATAAGATGTGACTCAGGACCCTCTACTGGGAAACGAGTGGGTGTCACTAACAAAAGCCAGCTTTTCTCAAATCCTCAAAGAGAACCCTTCTGTCTCACCAGGCGTGGGTTGGTGGTGCCTCATCCTGAAATCCCACATCTTACCCCAAACTCTCCTCTTATCCTGTACAACATGCACATCGGATAAGCGGACCAGATTGAAAAGTACCTTTCTAGCAAATCTTCCATGAGCTTCTCATGCTCTTTGTAGGTCATCCTTGAAGGCCTATGGGAAATAGCTACTGGCTGCAGAACCATCTTATTTTCGATGAGGCTTTTGCAAAATCTACAATTGTAATTTGCTCAGCCTCCATTCCCAAGCAACTTCTCCTCGCTACAATTTGAGACTCTGTGCTCAATAAGAGCTCTTGACTGATGGTTATCTAAATCCGTGCAATCTATAACCAAAGTTGACCTTTCTTTCTTATAGGAATGAAGTAGGATGGATGAGGATGGGGAGGGAAGGAAATAAAAAACAAACAAAACATCAAATAGCACCAACCCTTGATGCGTTTATCTCACTCCGGCAGTCTTTACCAATTCCCTCATTAATGGGGAGCTAAGAGGAGGAAATTCTAATGGTGACTCTGAGTGAGTCATTAAGACCAACACTGAAAGGGATTAGAACCAGCATAGCTTGACATTGCTTCCTGAGTTTGGGGGTCATTCAGAAGTGAGATCTTTGGCTCTTTGTGTTTGTACAGAATCTGAGTGTTTCACAAAGTTTTATGTCCACTCATGTCCCTCCGATTAGGAAACTGATTCCTAATCCATAGCTCTCTCCAGGCACCACCCGGGTTCTTAAAACAACCTCCACCCATCCTGGCAATAAAGTCTACTGTGACTTGAGAATGAAGATTTCTCCTTCAAACCTTCCCATCTCCCCCACCTTTCATCTCTGCTTGTTCTCTCTGACTGCTTCTCTTTATCATTCTTGCCCCATCTCTGTCTTTCTGTATGGTCTCTCAGTGTGTACCACACTTAATCCTCACACACAGCAGATAACTCCCAGGCTTGCCAGGGTCCTAAGCATCGCCACATGCTCATCTCTCATGGGCAGACTGTAGCCTACACAAGGCAACATGAGAAGGTGGCCAGCAACAGAATCAAGTTCCTGCAGAATCATGTACTCGGGGGTAGCTCTTGCCTAAGTTCCCCCCTTAATTAAGAATCTGCCATCCTCCTGCCATCCTATGGCACCTGCATCCTCCCTCTCTGCTGACCACGTGCTATTAAAGGGAGATGAAGAAGTGTTACACATCCCTTACAACAGAACCAGAAACCAGAGAACACAAGTTTGAGAGTCACAGACTCTAACTTTGAGTCTCAGAGGGGTCCCCGATCCTGGTGAGCACGGGATAAGTTATACCCCTCTTTGGGTCTAAGTTTCTCCATGTGTACAATAAGGGGTTATGTCTGCACTAATTGTTAAGTGTTAGTCCAGTTTAGATACTTGAAATGAGAGGCCTTTAGTAGAGCAGAAATCCAGGTTGCTCTTTTGGAGACTGGAGAGAGGAAATGAGAATGCACGCCTATCTTCTCTCCGCAGTTGCTAGGTGGGAGGATCGAGGTAGGGGCAGGGAGGAGAACACAGCAGAGTGGTGGCTGTCATGCAGGAGACTCTAGCTGGTAGACAATTTGAAATCCCAGGCCAGGCAGTTGTCAGGAAATGTGGCATATGGCAGGATGGCTGGTGGGGTGCCTGCTGACTACTCTGGAGGGCTGGACCAAAGATTACTTGGAGGAGAGAGAGAAAAGGAATGGAGAAGAAGCGAGAAATGACAACTGCTTTTGAAACTGAAACATTTGCAGGCCTGCCTTCTGGAACTTGGAGGACAAAGGAACGGCAGCCTCCTCCCAGTCTGAGGCTCAGTGAGGGAGACTTGAAAGAGATAAATTTAGA
The DNA here is from genome assembly GCF_011800145.1 of Mirounga leonina. Taxonomy (NCBI): domain Eukaryota; kingdom Metazoa; phylum Chordata; class Mammalia; order Carnivora; family Phocidae; genus Mirounga; species Mirounga leonina. Next base: position 17,153,399 of record NW_023270433.1, on the reverse strand, counting down.
TTCATCAGAAGCCACTCACCTTCCCACCATGGGAAGTCAACTGCCTTAGCATGTGGCTCCAGGAGGTGACATGGTCTAAGGATGGAAATAATTGTAAAGAAAGTTTAATTGAAGCCAAGGATAAGAGAGCTTATGTGAAATGGGCTACTCAAACACAATGGTAGTCTGAGGAATTCCCTAAATCTTGAGGCTGTTGTCAAAAGAGAAAGTGTGGTCTGTTCACTATACTCTTTACAATGAGCAAATCAGGGCAGGCAGAGACCCTGGCTATTTAGAAACAACACAAGATTGAAGGGTTGGGAACAATGAGCAGAGTGTTTGAGGCAGAATAAAGATTCCTGATGGGGCTAAAACTCTGCCTGAGCCTGGGGACCCCAGGCCAGACTTTCTGGCACCATGCTGTCTCTTAATGACCAGTTTTGTTGGGAGTAGACAGGTAAGCATGCAGGGATCTGATCTGAGGGTATAGCTAGCTCTGCAATGACTTGTTTTGTGACCTTGGCCAAGTCCCTTCCCCAATGTAAGTGAGATCAGGGATCCCATGAATCTCCTTCAGGATCTAGCATCTTACTACCAACTTTGGATCCTTCTTTTGGACCAAGCTTAACTTCACATGAGAGAATGAGAACTACGAGTACATCTGATCACTTATCACATGCCAACCAGTCTGAGAGCTGCTGTGAGAAATCAAACTACATAAAACATGCAATGTGCCCATCACAGTGGCCAGAATCTGATAAAACACTTCTTTTAAAACAGAAGGCAATATGGGGTGCCTGGGTGGCTCAGTTGGTTAAGCATCTGCCTTTGGCTCAGGTCATGATCCCAGGGTCCTGGGACTGAGCCCCATGTCGGGCTCCCTGCTCAGCAGGAAGTCTGCTTCTCCCTCTCCCTCTGCCCCTGCTCACATTCTCTCTCTTGCTCTCAAATAAATAAAATCTTTTTTTAAAAAAATAAATAAACAGGAGGCAGTAGGACTATGCTTGTCATGGGTGGGGCCAGATTTGGAGCAGGTCTAGTTGGAGACCTGTTCTACTGACTCCCCACTCCTGCTTATCTGTGTCTAGGCTTCTACAAACTCCTTCCTGGACAAGAAAATGCCCTTCCAGCTCTTATCCCTCCCAAGAGATACTGTTCTTTGCTATCACTTCAAACTCCAGTCCACAAGCCTCATCCTTTAGAAACTCCTTATCATTCCTTCTAATTCTTCTCAAAAGGCTTCACATAGAAATTCTTTGAAAACTACTGGAACACCACTTGGCAAATTAAATTTTCATATTTTTGTCAATTGTGTGTGTCATTGTGCAAGCCTATAAATTCCCCTCTCAAAAACAAGGGACATTTTATTTTTTTTCTTTTGGATTCCACACAGCATTATTTTATCCATCATGATGCTCAAGACAGAGTTTCATAGAGCATGAAAACTACAGAAAGTCAGCATTGTGGTTCTCAGTATTGAGTAGTTCATCAGGATTATCCTTAAGTTTCTCCCAGATTTTTCCAATAAAGTAGCACTCAGCTGCTGTTTAAGCATCTGTGTGGTAGAAAGGAAACTCCACTGGGATTTGAAGGACTCAATTCTGCTACTAAATTGCTGTGTAGCTACCAGTCACTCCTATTACCTTCAAATCCTCCCTCGACCTTACCCTCTGCCTACCATGCTCACTGGCCTTGTGAGCCATGCCTCGCGACTACATGATACAAAATCCCCCTTTCTCTCCAAACTGTTCCCATCATCCTGACTGAAGCCACTTTCACGTACCCAACTGTGCCCCCATTCCACACCTTCCCAGGCCACCCTCATTGCCATCTACTTCCCATTGCAGCCACCATGGGGTTGAAAAATGCAATGCAACCACGGCATACTCCACTTCTTCAACCGTTTTCAGTTCTCCCGTTTGCTCCTAGAATAAAGACTTGACCTGCAAGACCCCCATGACCTGCCACTACGGACCATTCTGGCTTCACGTCCCACCACTCTTCCCTTACTTGCTCAGCCAAAACCACAGCAGACTTCTGCATTTCTTAAAGCTGAACACGTCCTTTTTCTTCTTAGAACATCTGTTTCTGCTTGACACCTTTCCCAGTGTGAGGTTCCACTCATCTTCCAGGTATTAGTTAAATGACACTTCATCTGAAAAGCTGACTCCAAAGTCTTATTATTGCTTTCTAATCCAGTAGATGTGCACCTACTACTCTGCTCCAACTGAATTAGATCCCACTGTTAATTGCTATCTTGGAACAACAGTGTTCCTTTATTGCATAGTTCCTACCACAAATTAAATAAGTACATAAGTTTACACACACACACATTACACTTAAGCACCAGATTCTTGGGGCACTTTTATCTCAGTTTTCATTGTATCTCAGGTAACCAGCATGGTACCTGGGACACAGTCGGTGCTCAAGCAGCATGTGGTAACTACATAGGTGAATGGTTTCAGGGAATTCACATTTCCATTCTTGTTCTATGAAATGGGAATTAATGAGGTATGCTGGCTTAAGAGACAAGAGCAAGGCTTGGGAGTCAGCCAGATTTACACCTGATTCTTTACTCGGCCTTTCACTGGATGGTGACCTTGGGAAAGTCACTTTACCTCTGATGTTGACTTCTCAGCTGTAAAACAGAGGCCACGGTGCCTCTAAGGGTTTTAATAATGAAAATAAAATGCTATTACACTGGCTCTCTCACTTCCTAGAAGGGAGATTTGGGAGAGTCACTTCACATTTCCATTTCTCATCTGTATACAGGGGATGACAACAGCTTGTGCTTCCCAGGGCTATTGTGAGGATCACACAAATTAGTAGATGGCAAGTGCTTAGAATGCCCTCAACTTGTGCTGAATTAATGTCATCATCATCATCATCATCATCATTATTATTATTACTAAAAATACTTGGTAAAGAGTCTGACATGGAGTAAATCTTAATAAATACTGGTCATTATTACCACTCCTATTATAAACACCACTATTATTAATTAGGTGATAGAATGGGGATGATGATGATTAGAATGGTGATATTCCTTTGCAGTTCTGAATTTGTTGAGATGACCTCAAATGCTGGGGTGCACCCTGCTTTGTGATAATATCCTATTACATTTTCATGCGAAACTGTCTAAAAGTATAGTTTATTTTTTTTAAAGATGGTCATTTCTTATACAGGGAACAATTCTTCCCACTCTACCATCTTACGGTTCTTCAGATTTTGAAGCATGAATAAATCCAGCTTCTTTGACTTTCCCAGGGGGCCTTTTGTAATGAGGCTGCACGTCTAATCTTCATATAATTTGGCCAACCCAGTCCCCATTCTGTTTGCTCTCATATGAGAGTAGCCTTATCTTTTAATTTCGCAGACACTCTATATTTATTAACAGTGAATGAAGTCTTTGACATACAGTTGAGCAAAAAACAGCAATTTCTAAACAGCTTTACTGAGATGTGGCATGAGTGTGTGTGTGGTGTGTGTGTGTATGTGCGCGCACGCATGCAAATAGACAGGGAGAGAGAGGTGTTTTAAGAATGTTCAAGAAAATGTTAATTCTGGGTATTTCTGGGTGATAGGGATTTTATTTTCTACTTCATTAAATGTCTTTATTTTTGAACTGCCTGAATAGCCTACATAGGATACTTATTTTTTAATAGACTGAAAGATTAATTTAAACATTTTAAAATTCCATTAACTGTACTTACATGATGATTTAAGACTGATTTTTAAAAAATGTGGATAGAGGGGGCACCTGGGTGGCTCAGTCATTAAGTGTTTGCCTTCGGCTCAGGTCATGATCCCAGGGTCCTGGGATCGAGTCCCACATCGGGCTCCCTGCTCGGCAAGAAGCCTGCTTCTCCCTCTCCCACTCCCCCTGCTTGTGTTCCTGCTCTCGCAATCTCTCTCTCTGTCAAATAAATAAATAAAATCTTTAATAAATAAATAAATAAATAAATAAATAAATAAATAAATGAATAAATAAATAAATAAAATAAAATAAAAAATGTGGATAGAGTTAGAAAAAGGGAAGAGCGCTATAAATAAGGACTAGGTCAGTGGAAAAGGAACCTCATGGAATGAATTTTCTGACTTCTAACACTTCTTTGGATAGGCATCAGTAAGCCTGGGGACATGATGGCCAGTCTAAAAGAACTCAACTCCATGGTGCCCATGGCTTCCTCCCCCTGCCCAGATTTTGGGTCAGTGATTTGACCAGTGAAGTGCAAGTGTCTGCCCCATACCTAAAGGTCATCTGGAAGACTTGGCCTTGGTTCACATGCTGGGTCCGGTTGTTGTAACCATGTAGCATCTCTCCAAAGAGGGTGTCGTTGAATTTGGAGTCAGGTTTGAGGCATTTGGGGCCCTCGCAGACATCTGAGAGCATTAGGCAGGATTTTCCATCAGGAGCCAGCTTGTACTCCTCCACACAACTGCATGATAAAACAGAGCCGAGAGTTAGCTCCGCATGTTGGATGCCCCCACTGTGGGTGACCCAAAACCAAGGCCTCCTTTGCCTGAAAAACAGGTCAGAGTTTAGGAATGGAGACAGCTATTCTGGCTGGAATCTATCTAGGGCACAGGTGTCTAGAGAGAAGCATATTAAATCCTGCAAATTAGTAAATTCAGGGAAAGTCATTTGTGACATTTTGGAGGAGTCGAGGGGGAAATCAGAGTGCACATCTACGCACAAAGCAAATTTAAAAACTGTTTTCCATGAACACACCGACTTTGAAAAGCATGACAGACCAATTCACAGTGAATTATCAACTAGTTTCTCAAACCAGAATCTATTCCCAGTGTATCTGTTGACCAAGGTTGAAGACTGTAGCAAAAACAAGGTTGTTATTGCCCTTGGAACTCAGAGGTGATCCTTCCAGGACCACGGACAGCTCACAGAGCTGCAGCCATTGCTTCTGCTCAATTAGCAATGTTAGCAGCCTCTGTCGGCCTCTAACTACCCAGTTGTAAGAGCAGAAGGGCCCTTAACATACCTCTGAGGCAGAGACCAAACAGGTCCTCCTCTAAGGACCAAACAGGCATCTGAACAAGGTGTTGAAATAATATTTGCAATTTGGAGATCTTCGCAGTGAAAAAGGTATCTCTTAGGCATGGGGAAGGAAACAGAGGTCTCGGCACCCAAAAAATCAATCCAGAAACTAGAATTCTTTTAGGGTCTACATGTTCATGATCCTTTGCTAGGCACTGGGAATAGGGTACACATGATAGATAAGACACACAAGAGAATAGGCTGCTCAGCTGGAAAAACATGAATAAATGTCATCTTTGCTCCTTTGGACCGAGGTGAACCCCAGCAAGCCATTTAATTTATTTGATCTTCAGTTTCCTCATCTGTAAAATGGGGTAGAAACTCCTATCCTATCTTAATTCAGTAGGCAGCTACAAGGTCCTATAATACATTGGCTACAAAAACAAGAACTGCAAGGTAGTTCAAAAAATAATTACAGTAATGGTGGCAAGGGCGGTGTTTCTATATATTGAGCATATACTTTCCATGGGTACTTTGTATATTTATTTTCTAACCATGAAAAGAAGTAATACCATTCTTGCTTTACCCAGAATCAGAATGAGGAGCCAGGAAGTATAAAGCATGTCGCAACGTGAGTGAGTGGCAAAGTGGCTTTCAAATTCAGGTCTGTTTAGCAACAAAGGCACTCTTTTCTACTCTTCTCCAAATCCAGTTGCTTCTATTTGCATAACATGACCCTGGTTGGGCTGTGCCAGTCGGAGACAGTAGAAAGCAGGAAGTCTCTTATTTGCCTTTTCTCAAGGAGGTGGAGTGAAACATCTGTTGAATTTGACTGCAGAGATACTCAGGTACTCATATGGAAGAAGGGAGAGGCTCTGTGAGATGGTCGGGATGGAAATATTCCTGGGTTGAAGGAACCAGTAGCTGATATCAGAGACATGGAAGCCAACTGAAGGCAGGAAGTAAAGAGGCAGAGCTGAAAACCTGACCCAAGAACACTCTCGTGAAAAGCTAGGGACATCTCAGACATTAAGCAAGTTGTCACTCTTCCCTGTGCCCCTCTCACTTCCACTGTGTTGCACAGATGCACCAATTGTCTTTAGCATGCTTATATGCTCCTGCCCAAGTACAATGGAAAGTTCTTGGAAGAAGGCCTGTCCTGGGTACTTCATCAAGTCTATCCCCCACTTCTTTTTGCATTTGTTAAATGTAATTAAACTCTCCCTTGATAAAGTTGCAGTACACATGATATGAGTTGTATGAATGGGCAGAGTATATGGTACGTTCTTAATAAAGTCTAGTTCCACCCATTTATCCTAGGAGTCTCCCAGCAAGTATGAGAAATGGTTTACTGTAGTAGAGCTTTCTCTCTCTCTCCACACACACACACACACACACACACACGTGTGTGTGCCTGTGAATACCTATTTTTGTTGTAAATGATTAAACATTATCAAAGTCTATAGAGTGAAATATGGAAGTTGTTCCTTTCCACTCCACATATATTCTTTTTTTTTAAATATTTTATTTATTTATTTGACACAGAAAGCGAGAGAGCACAAGCAGGGGGAGCAGTAGAAGGAAAGGGAGAAGCAGGCTCCCCGCCAAGCAGGGAGCCCAATGTGGGACTCAATCCCAGGACTCTGGGATCACGACCTGAGCCAAAGGCAGACGCTTAACCATCTGAGCCATCCAGGCGCCCCCTCCACATATATTCTTACTTCCTATTTCAGCAGTCGTCATGGTTAACTATTATATATTCTTCTAGGCTTTTTTCAATGCATTTAGAAGTACAATGCCATGTATATAATAAAAATTATATTATACACATATACATTTTCATAATAAACTCATAAGTACACCATACATTGTTATAAAATATGCATTTGTACCTAATACTATTTCTTAGAGATCTCTTCCAATCAGTATTCATATACATCCATCTTTCTTATGGTTATTTGGCATTGCACAGTATAAATGTATCATAATGCTTTTAGCTGATCTTTACTGATGGGGATTTTGGTTGTTTATAAGCTGTTTATTATTGCAAATGGTGTCATAATGAAGATCTTTGAACATATATCATTGTGTACATGTATGTGTTTCTATAAAAAAAAAATCTTAGAAGAGGGATTGAGGGGTCAGTGGTTCATGAAGTGAAAAATTTTGGTAGATCTACTAAATGGCTATCTATAGAGGCTCTACCAGTTTACAGTCTTATCACTGATGAATGAGAGAGCCCATTTCCCCATATCTTTCATATTCATTATTGCCAACCTCAGATGGGAAAAAATAACTCATTTGAAAAAGATGTTATTTATTTATTTGAGGTGGGGGAGGGGCAGAGGGAGAGGGAAAGAGAGGATCCCAAGTAGACTCCACACTGAGTTCAGAGCCAGATGTGGGGCTCACTCCCAGGACCCTGAGATCACAACTGAGCTGAAATTAAGAGCTGGACGCTCAACCAACTGAACCACCCAGGTGCCCCAACTCATTTTTTTTTTTATTTGCATTTCCCTGATTACTGCTGAGGTTCACTGTCTTTTCAGGTCACAGCCATATGTATTTCTTTTTCTATAGATTGTCCATCCATGTGCTTTGACAATTTTTTTCTATCGTGATACTTGTCATTTTCCTTATTGGCTTGTATATGCTTTGCATATTTTCTGGATAGTTATCCTTCACCTGCCATATATATTGAAATTTTCTTCTAGTCTGTACTTGTATTTTAATCTTACTTTTGATATCTTATAACCTCTCTAACCTGGTCCTTTATTGCTGCTGAATTTGATGCAATGCTTAGGAAATCACAAGATGATAAAACATATTTCTGTATATTATTCTAGTTATATATAGGTTTTTTTTTTTCATCTTTGGTTGTTTAATTTGTATGTATTTAATTTTGTCCATGGTGGGAGTGGTTATTTTAACTTAATTATTTTTAAAATGAGTAACCATTACTTGAAGGGTCCATCCAGTTCATTAGCTAATGTAAAATGTTATTTTGTCATATACTAAGTCACTATGTATACCATGGATACATGGTTGGAATTTTTCCTACTTAGTTGTCTGTATATTCCTGCAATAATTCTATACTACTTGAATTACTGTAGCTTTATAGCACGGTTTGCATATAGTAAAGTAAGTTTCTTCCCCATTGTAAAGACTGATTTTCTATCTCAAAACCTCCTCACTGTTCTTAACTATTTTTCCCTTCAAATGAATTTTGGAGTTGACTTGTCAAATTCCATATAAAACCTGAGTGGAGTTTGGGTGGTATTGCATTAAATTGGTAGACCAATTTTGGGGAAGATTTAAATATGTTTTTTTCCTTTAAGATGTGTATCTATCTATCTATCTATCTATCTATCTATCTATCTATCTATCTATCTATCTATCTATCTTAACTCTCAGTATATATATTGAGAGTCAACTATGTGCTGGGCACTGCCACCAACCATGGCAGAGAAGATGTCTTCTATTCACCACACTGGGTCCTCCTCCTGGATATGCACCGTAGACTCTGCATCCAAGCTTCCCTTGCAGTGGTGGGATCCCACGTGATGGGATTCTGAATAATGATATCTGTGCTGATGTGGTATGTTGCTACAGACTTAGCCCCCCAAAACATCCTGTGTGATTCTCAAGCCCTCTCTTCTCTTGCTACGGCAAGTGTGGAGACCACAGTTTCCAAATGCATACTGCAGGATGGAAGAGGGTAGCCTCAGTCACAATGGATTTTGCATGGAAAGTTTATAATAAAATTTTGTGTATAAGCTTCCGGCTTGGGAGATTTCATTTTTTACCGCAACCTAGCTTACCTTATCCTAGCATCTTTACAGTTGTGAGTTTGCTAATTCAGAAACATAGTTTGCAGCTCCATGTAGACAGTGTTCCTTTAAAACCTTCAATGAAGTTTTAGACTTCGGGTCAGAAAAGTCTTGCACGTACCATGTCGGGGCTTATTCACAGGTATTTATGCAACATACGACGCTCCAGAGGTTACAGACATGCATTTTGGATCCAGACCACCAGACGCCAAATCCTGATTCCGTCTCCTACTGGCTGTGTGGCCTTGGACAAAATGCTTAACCTCTCTGTACTTCCTTTGCTTACCTAAAAGGAAGTTCCCACCTCATAGAGCCACTGCAAGGATTAAATGAGTTACGTCTAGAATTTGGTGATGGCTGTTATTATTATAATCTTTTCCATGTCAGGAAAAGGATCAGTTTCTCACTTAGGTTTTCCCTTATGTTTTTTAGTTATTGCAATATTGAGGAAAGCTATGACTGACTTCTGTAACTTGATTTTTCATCCTACCACATAAGGAGCTCATCAGTTCTAATACATCTACCAGATTTTTCTAAATGGATGAGTATATATATTTGCCAAGTTTGGATATTAGGACTTTGCTAGGATTTTGGAATAAATTAGAAAACTGCCCTTTTATTTTCTTTCTCTGTTCAGTTTATACAAGATAGTGGTTAAGCATTCCTTAATGATTTGATAGGACCCGCCTATAAATCCCCTGAGCTCATGTCTTCTTTTCAATTGTAGATAGTTAGCTCTCTGGTCATTTTATTTTATGTTATCTGTCTGTTTAGATTTTCTACACCACCGTGACTCAAACTTGGTAATTTATATTTCTAAGAAAATAATGCATTTTATCAAGACTTTCAAATTTTTGGTATAAAGTTGTACACAGTATTCTCATTAAATTTGTTTTATCTTCTGTGCTTCTATGGTTATGTCCCTAGCTCATTCTTAATGTGTTTATTTGTGTTCTCTCTCTCTCTCTCTCTTTCATTTGAACAGGCTTTTGCATTTTATTGATGAGGAACTCTCTCTTTTTTCTCTTTCATTTATTTTAGCTTTTATTTGTATTAATTCCTTCCTGCTGCTTTCTTTGACTTTGCTTTATAATTCTTTTTCTGGCTTCTTGATTTGAATGCTTTATTTGTTTATTTTCACTCTGTCTTGCTTCTCAGTAAATGACATGCAGCTTCTGACTGCTTTTCCCATATTCCACGAATTTGATATGCAGCCTTCTTGCGCCTACTCATTTTTAAAGAAGTGGTCATTTGATTTCGATTTTTTTTCTCTCACCCAGGTGTTACTTAGTTTTGTTTTTGTTTTTGTTTTTTAGTTCTCAAGTGGAGACATTCATCTGCTAGCTAGATTGCCGACAATACGTACTAATACTGCATTCTAGTCGCAGAATATAGCTTGTATAATTTCTACTTTCGTGAATTTATTGAGATTTCATGCCCCCTTACTTAAGGAAGACACAGGTATCGAGCTCAGAGTTCGGATCTAATTAAATCTGGGTTCAAAGAGAGGCTATGCCCCCTACCAGACAGATGACTCTGATCCAATCTGTTAACTTCTCTAGGCCTCAGTGTCACAATCTATTAAATGGGAATAATAGTTATCCTGATCACAGGGCTGATGTGAGAATAGAGATAATTTACATAAAGGACAACATCACACGTATCATATAGTAGACAACGTGTTACACACGGTGCCATTTCAATGTTGCTGCTGCTGATTATTAGTGTTATTATGGTCATATATTACTCTATGATTATTTCATCTGTTAGCCCATTTGCATTTACCAGAGAGAGTAAAAATCATTTCCAGTGTTTCTCAAATTCTACTTGTGGAGTTCTCTCTAAATCCAGATTTCTTAAAATCAACAGAGTGGCCCTTCTTTGACTATTATTATTATTCGAACTACTAATTGGGAACTTTGATGTGTCATTCATTGGAAATACATATTCATATATTTTAAATATATGAACGTATACATATGTAATTTACATAGAAATTAAACATGTACGTTACATACATATGCATGCATATGTGTATTTATATGAATATATGTATATACACACACATATGCAAAGCTCAGCCCTACAATCAAGATTCCACAGTCTAGTGGAATATTTTTTCTATAGACAAACTGACTTGCTCCTTATTACAACCTACAGTAGGTAGAATAATGGTGCCCCCAAAATGTGCGTTGTAATCCGCAGAGCCTGTGAATATGTTACCATAGACGGCAAGAGGAACTTTGCAAAAGTGATTTAAGATATTTGAAATAGGAAGATTGTTCTGGATTATCTGGGTTGGGCTCAATGTAATCATAAGGGTCCTTATAAGAGCATAAGAAGTAGACAAATGTGTCAGAGAAGGAGATACAATGTGGAATCACAAGAGAGACAGGGATAGAAATAGGCTGTTCCTCTGGTCTTAAAGTCTTACTGATGCCTTGATTTTAGGAATTCTGACCTCCAGAGCTGTAAATAATAAATCTATGATGTTTTAAGATGCTAAGGTTGTGGTGATTCATTGTCAAAGCATTAAGAAATTAATGTAAGATCCTAACAGGGAGGAATGGCTCCCATTTTCAGATGAGAAAACTGGTTTAGAGTAGTTAAGTGACTTGCCCATGAAGATATATACCTTACTGATACTGGTGGTAGGACACAGACTTGGGAGTTCATATTTCAAAGCATGTGTAAGAATGTGTGTATGAGTGTGGGGGTGTGTGTGTGATTTTAGCCATATTACAACTGTAGGTTCACAGTGATTTTTTTTTTTTTTTTTTTGGTTTGGAAGTAGGAAAGGATTGTGGTTGAGCAGGAGAGGAAAGAGGGGGAGATAAAAGAAAAGGCCTAGGGTATGCTTAGAAGACACTTAGAGATGCAGGGAAGAGGAGAAAAAAAAAAAAAACAGGGACTCATAAAAACATAGGGACTCAGAGGTAAATGATCCTCTGAGTTTTGAAACATGAGGAACTCTCTCCCCCAAGCCACCTCGTGGGGCACAAGATGGATGATTTATGCAAAGGTCTGTTTAGTTGTTGGTTTCTGTTCTTTTTCTTTTTTTTTTTTTTTACCATGCGACATAATTATACAGTTTCTTTAGAACATTCTGTCGTCTGGGAGATTTTCTTACAGAAATTCTAAAGTGTGTAGGCTCACAGGAAACCAGCCAAGATCTGCATGAAACTATATTTATACATATGCCAAAATGAAAAACATAAAATAAGTACAAAGATACAAACTGGGCATTTTAGCTGAAGGCAATGAATGTGTTACCCTTAACACACCTATCACATTATAGAGACTACTAGAACTAGACTAGATGGGCCTTTAGAGATTGCACCATAAAACCTATATGTGTTTAGCCAAGAGCATGTTTTATTTAATCCTTAGAGCAACATGACAGATGGGGAGTTTCATTCGGACACTGCCACCAAGGACCCAAGGCTTGGCACTTAAAAATTCCTCGACCAAGATCACACAAGCATTTTGGAAAAACCAGCACCTTGACCTAGACCTTCCCATTCCAAATCTACAACTCACTCTTCTTCAGAGCAAATGACTATTTCCAATCTGCTTGTCTTTCAAGAGAAGAAACCAGGACCTTAAAGAGATATGGCATTTACACAGATTCTCAAAGCAGAGTATTTGTTTATTTATGTATTTACTTGCTTGGTTATTCATTCATTCCTCATTAGTTTATGGAACCAGAAATTATATATTGGAAAGCATGGACTAGAAACTTTTTTTTCAATAGGAAAAAGAATCAAATCCTAGGGAAAAAAATTAAAAACAGAGAAAAGTCAGGTAAGAAGAGCTCAAAGAACTGCACACCACATAGACTTGGACCAATGTCAGGGATGAATCTGAGTATCTTACCACCAAGGCAAGAGAGCAACATGCGCTTTTCCAGCTTTATTGAATCTGACACCTGTGATGAATCCCACCCTGGAGCTGTCAGGACCACGACTCTCTATAGCCTAGAAGCTAAGGTCCTCAACCCCACAAACCCTTCTAACCAATGCCATGGGTTGGGGGGGGGTCTCTCTCATGAAGGCCCTCAGGCTCGTCCCAACATTAACCAAGATAAAGATTAGTAAGACTGTTCTCAGAGTGGTCTCCATCTGAAGGTTTCCCTCAAGGGAAAATTTTAGTTTCTAGAAAATCCATTTTGAATGTAAGGTACCTAAGGGTATTCTTTAGAAAAGAAGAAATAAGAAAAAGAAAGGAAAGGAAAGAGAATTCCATGGGAAATTCTGTTTAAATTATATAACAATGTATCTATTCTAAGACTTTAACACTTTTAAGAAACATTAGCATTTTACCTAACACTAAGAAAGAAAAGTATTTTTTCTAACTCTGTCAAAGCATCGATAGTAAAATGTATCCTAATTTCAGAGATTTGAAAACAGAAAATGTGGTCACTTTAGAACCACTGACATGTTTCACCACTGCAGGACTTGTCAGAGCCTTTACCACCCCTAGGTGCATGGTGAACCTTAAAGGCAGTTCTAGAGTACAGACTTTTTCCCATGTGGGCTTGACCACTGAGTTGCCCTTTTTTGCCTTTCAGTTGCATATAGGACTAACGTTTCACAGAGCCCACACTGAGAAAAAAAAAAAAGCCTCTCTGAACGAATGGATGAACTTCTGTGTGCTTCCATCAACTGCCCATAAATATGTCTTACACCTGAGCTTTTGCAAAATGTTTCAAGCAGCTGGGAGCACGAGGTTGTAATGTTTGACAACAACGTGGCATGTGGAAGTCAGAGGGGGGAAGAATGAAGGCCCTAGCCTAAAAGTCAGAAACCACAACAAAACAAGGTCCTGATGCCTCCCACACCTCTGCAACTAGATACTGAGGTCAAAATTCAGATCAGCGTCTTCTTTCCCGAGATCAGCGGTTTCCACTACTGGAGAGCATGCAAAGCCTGTACCATGAAAGTGAGCGGCTTCCAGTTCACCGTGAATATCAAACGCATGTATTTATCTCCTCTCCCTCCTAAAATCACATAAAAATGACATTAAAAAGATATTCTGGTAAGGACTGTGTGAAGCTAGACGTGCTCTTTAAGCCCATGTTTTTAAATACATTTTCATTACATTTTAAATTAAATTACATTTAAATACATTAAATACGTCCACATTTGAAGAGAGAAGCATGGGATATCTCCTGTCCCAATTTCACCTCCTAAATGGCTGTGAGACCCTTCTGGGCCTCAGTTTCCTGCTCTGAAAGATCTGAGAAATATTTGAATCTTCAAAAATATTAACGGATTTGATCACGATTTATTTAAAAATATACAGGGAACATCTCTCTTAGCATATTATGTCAGGAAAAGGTGTTTGCCCCTTAAAACAAACAAAACAGAACAAAACAACAAAAACCACAACCTTCCTTTTGTCAAGCCAGGACAACTATATAATCCACCATGGGTTTGTTTTTTGTTTTTCAGTTTGTTTGGTTTTTTTTTCCGGTTTACTTCAGTTGCCAAGAAGCACAGAATTCAATTTATCTCACATTGAGTAACTCCCCCATGTCAGGCTCCTGAAACCACTTCTTCCCTTTCTGTTTCTCTCCTTACAAGTGGCTCTGGTCAGTCTTATCCTTATATTATCTGCTTGTTTGTTTGTTTTTTTTTTATAGGTCGGATTTATGTGGATAATACTAAGGTCTCATAAAAGAATGCACGGGATACATTATAAATGCACTATACAAATGATACAAACCTGGTTGCTAGGTAACCTACCCAGGTCTTCCGGGGAGGTGCTGCTCCCTCACCTCTAAGATTCATTTTAAATGCTTCAGCTTAGTTTCCAATGACCTTCTCCACCTCTCTCAAATTCACCTGCCTCTCTCTACCACACTGGTACCTGTGCTCTATCAACATCAGTTGGGACCAAGTAAGGCTCAGCCGCCTGCCCTCAGTGTCCCCTTCAGCGTCCCCTCTGTCCTGGGTGGGCAAAGACTTGTACTCAACCCTCTTTGCATTCTCAGCATCCCACAAAAGACCAGGCACAGAGTAGGTACAAGAAATCCTAGGTAGATGAATTCCTTAATTCAACAAATACAGTTTTAAAGAAGTTCTGGGGCCAAATAGTGGGGAGTGACAAAGGGGATCCACAGGTGACTATGACCTAGTCCCTGGCCATGAGGCTCTCACGGTGTGATGAGGACCACACCAGGAAAGCAGGTAAGTCAAAAGAGCAATAGGGTGACCACAGAGAGAAGCTCGGGGCAGCGGGGGCGGGGGTGGTGCTAGCTGTGTGACCCCAGAGAAAGGTACTTTACTCAGTAGTGCAGACCTTGGCCTGACTAGGGGCTGAAGATCAGGGCAGCTAGCTACAGGTCCAGTCTGCAAGAGGCGTCCAGATATCACCAGGATAAACTGGAATTCAAGGCTACATGCAAATGGGCCTCTCCCTTGGAAGAGGGTCTTGTGGGTAGAAATAAAAAATACAAACCAAAATAAAACAAGAAAAGAAAGTCCTTTCTTCGCATGCCCTAACCCCCCTTGATAAATACCGAGCCAATATTTAAGTAGCGTCCACTTGAAAGGGTGAGGTTAGTATTCTACTATCCAGCTCCGGGGTAACTGCGCACCTCACTCCTGCACCCCACGGGGCTCAGAGAAGACTTGTTGGAGAAGGTTCTATCTACACTGAGTCTGGAGGATGAAACAGAGCTGTCTAAGCTAAATGGCCACAAGCAAGGTGGCAGGGCTTGATGGTACCAGGGAGGAGGAGAGGAGAGGCGAAAGGAACAACATTGTGAAAATTCCAGAAGCTGAAGCCACAGGCCCTAATTCAGGAGAAGGGAGAAAGCTGGAATCACAGCTGGAGAAACTAGACCAGGAACAACTTCTTTAGCCACGTTAATTGAGGAACATCATTTAACAATGATTACTTGAGCACCTACTATGTGCCAGGCACTGATGCAGGTGCTAGAGATGGTAACCAAGACCTACAGTACAGTCATTGAATGATGAAATTAGATGGCTTTATACCTCTTCGACTAGCTTTAACTCCCATTTCCTGGGTGCTTACATGCCCTAGCCCCATGCATGCATTATTTCACTCATCCTCACAATCCCATCTGAGTCCACTTGAAAAGGGAAGGCTCAGAGAAGTTTAGTGACTTGCTTAAGACCACATAGCACTAGAAGTGGCCAGAGGCCCGGAGTGACACAGACTAGAGCCACACAGCCTGGGTAGAAACCCTATAGCCTCCACTTACCAGCTGTGTGACCTTGGGCAAGTCACAGAGCCACCATGTGCCTGGTTTTCTTGATGGTAACTGGGGATCGTCATAGTGCCTCCCTTGTAGAGTTGTTATGAGAATTAAATAGCCTATTGTAATCAAAGCACTTTGCACAGTCCCGACCCGAAGAAGGCACTTTGTAAAAGCTGGCTGCTGGGACTGTCCTGGCTGCGGAGAGGTTTATTACACATGCCCCTACTCAGGAAATTCAGAGAGGTCACAGAGCTCTGAGCAAGTTCCGAAGGTCTCCTTGAGCAAAGGTTTGTTTTCCTCGCTTAATTCAAGGCTTGCCACTTCTCTCCACCAACTTTCTCACAAGTACCTGCTAATGGCTTTCATTGTTTTGTTTATAGTGCTTCTAACAAGTATGGGTAACTTCTCATTTGCATCCTTAATAGGCAATTTCCAAAACGCATTGACACTGCAGTTGGTGTTAGGAGACCTGGATTTCATTTTCTTTTTTGTCCTGTTTACCAGCATTTGGATGGGCTTCAAGAGCTCACAGCAAACTCCCACCCATTCTGTCCTATTTACAACTTCCAGAATTCTTCATATCTTTTGGATATTAACCCCTTACTGGATATATCTACACCCAAAAAAAAACAACAAACAATCCGATTAAAAAATGGCCAGGGGACCTGAACAGACATATTCCCTAAGAAGACGCTGGTAAGGGACCAACAGACACAGGAAAAGACATTAAACATCACTAAATCAATGCAAATCAAAACCACAATTAGATATCCCCTCAAACCTGTGAGAATGGCTAGTATCAAAAAGACAGAAAGAGCAGGTGTTGACAAGGAAGCAGAGGAAAGGGAACTTCGGTGCACTCTTGGTGGGAATGTAAATTGGTGCAGCCACTGTGGAAAACAGGATGCACCCTAAGATCCAGGAATTCTACTTCTGGATAGTACCTGAAGGAAATGAAAACACTAATTTGAAAAGATACATGCACCCTGATGTTTGTTGCAGCACTATTTACAATAGCCAAGATACAGAAGCAACCCCGTGTCAATCCACAGACAAATGGATAAAGAAGATGTGATATATATACACAATGGGATATTACTCTGCCATCCAAAAAAAAAAAGAAATCCTGCCATTTGCAGCAACATGGATGGATCTAGAGTGTCTTATGCTTGGTGAAAGTAGTCAGACAGAGAAAGAAAAATACCAAATGATTTCCCTTATCTGTGGAATCTAAAAATCAAAACAAACAAAACGAAACAGAAACAGAGTCATAAATACAGAGAACAAACTGGTGGTTGCCGGAGGGGAGGGGAGGCGGAGGGCCAGGTGAAATAGGAGAAGGGGATCGGGGATTGAGGGGAAAAAACTTCCAGTGATAAATAAGTCATGGGGTTGCAAAGCATGACATAGCAAATATAGTCAATAACAGTATAATAACTTTGTATGATGACAGATGGTAACTGCACCTACTGTGGTGAGCATTTCATAATGTATATAAATGTCGAATCCCCATGTTGTACATCTGAAACTAATATTATATTGTATTTCAACTGTACTTCAAAAAGCGCTGTTCAGAAGCACTTTACAGATATTCATATAAGTTGTGATGTGATGCATTTTAGTCCTCACAACAATTCCATAAAGAGATAACAATTACCATCCCCATTTTACAGATGAGGAAAGGGAGGCACAGAGATGTTAAGTGACTTGCTCAAGGTCACACAGGAAGAAGGCAGTGAGCTACATTACTAGCCACGTGACCTTGGGCACGTGACTTAAGCTTAATGGGGTAATAAACAGTAAATATGTTGCATTCTTCCCAACCATCTTTGTATTGAAGTAAATTTTATTAATAGTTTAGAGAGGAAGAAACTGAAGAGCAGGGGTCCTCAGAGGCTTGCCCAATGTCCACGAGAGAGATATTGGTAGCGCTGCGATGAGAGCTAACGTCTGCCGCCTCCCCTTGACCGCTGCAGTGTGCTACAGACGGACGGTGCTGACCATTTCTGTGTCCAAGTCCACTAGTGTCATCCCTGCTGCTGTTACTGTTGTTATTTGCAACAGAAGGACCACCCCCCACACACATACCAAGTACGCAGGGAGAAAAATAATGATAAGAACACAGCTGATTCTGTATTCAAGCCTCAGATCTAAGCCCATGCATAATTTACTCAACACTGCCCTGTAGTAACTTAAGCTGAGGAGAGTCAGCTATAAATTCAGGTCTGCATACACTAATTTATTTCTTATTTATTTTACTGATACATATCTAGGGCCTCTAGCAAGCTGCTCCAACACCTGCTCAAAGGCACCTGCAGCCCCAGTGTAACTGGGGTAGAGGGGGAGACCCTGAAATATGTCCCAGAAGGAACACCGGAGCCCTGGACTAGAACCCTGCAGGTAAAATTCATTTTCTTTCAAACTGGGATTAAACGCATACATCCTCCCCCACCCTCTTTTGCATAAGACGTAGGACTGAAAAGGTTCTTGTTAAATCTCATTCTGTTTTTCTATCTCAGTAAAGCACAGAGCGTATTTCAATGACTGACATTCTTGCACAAGCACGGGATTATTTGTCTGTCACAGAATGTCAAAGGATGAGCACATTTTTAAAAATGGAGATGTCACCAGGAGGAGAGCGAGGCAGAGAGGAAAGAGTGCATCCATTCCCCTGAGTGACTGCTGAGGACCAAGCCCTCCGTGGGATGCCATTCCGGAGAGAGGTAACTCCCACTGAGGTCCTCTGCACGGAAAACAAGGAAAACTGGAAAGAATGGTGGGCATCCTTGCCCAAAGCTCTCATTTTACAGGCAGCACCCAGAGAGGAAAAGCGACTTGTCCCAGGCCACTCAGCAAGCTGGTCCCAGTGTGCCCCTTCTTTCAGTCTCAGATGAATTTTAAAATGCCATTGTAGGGCTGCATGGCCTCCTTCCTGCCTCCCTGCCCCCACTTGGTTCGCCTTACAGATAGGGCTTTAGAGGCCATCCCTGAATGGGCGCTGCTAAATTCCTGCAGAAACAGGGTTGAGGGCGCCTGGGTGGCTCAGTTGGTTGAGCGACTGCCTTCGGCTCAGGTCATGATCCTGGAGTCCCTGGATCGAGTCCCGCATCGGGCTCCCTGCTTAGCGGGGAGTCTGCTTCACCCTCTGACCCTCCCCCCTCTCATGTGGTTTCTCTCTCTCTCAAACAAATAAATAAAATCTTTAAAAAAAAAAAAAAAGAAAGAAAGAAACAGGGTTGAAAGCCTGGCCTAAGCCTGTGTCCTTAACGCACACCTGCTGGTTCTTCAATGACACCTTTAAAAGGGTGCCTGGTCTGGTCTCCAAACTACACTGACCGGGGCTGTAGGGGGGATGCAGAAGGGGCAGGGGGCTTCAGCACAAAACTGTCCTGACCCTAGGACACAGCCTGAGCATAGATTCCATTTATTATAACCATTAATCAATTATTTATTTTACTTCTTCTTTTCTTCTTCCCAATACCCAATAGAAGGTTATCCTGTTGCCTTTTGCTTCCTGGGCTGAAAGAGCAGACAGAGAAAGGCATTTCGTTGAAGGTCAGGCCCGCCTTGGCCTGCCTGCAGCTCCTGACCTTTCCCCACATCTCCCGGCCGCCGCTGTGCAGGGAGTGGCTGGGCCTCGGGCACAAACACTCACCCGCAGAACATGAAGATGGTGCTGGAGGTGGCGTCATAGGGCAAAGGCAGCGTCTGCTGCAGGCACAGCTGCTCACAGCCCCCGTTGAAGCCGTCCGAGCAGTCGATACCTTTGGAGTGGTCGTAGCATCCGGAGCCGTCCTTCATGGGCCTCAGCTCCTCGGGGCACTGCTCGGGGGAGAGAGAGCAACAGGGCGGTCATGGCCCAGGAGGTGGTGGGTCCCCTCAAGCCCTCTCCTCCCACCTTCTGAAAAGCGGCATGCTGCAGGGACCACAGAGACAGTTTCCATCAAAGTCCTGTTTGGCCAATTCAGAGCTCTGTGGCCTCTCTGACCCTCAGTGTGCCCGCCCGCGAAATGGGACTCTTGTCAGTATCTGCCCGGTAGATGTGTGAGAATACAAGGAGGTACCGTCAGCAAAGTGCTCAGAACACTGCAGCCCACACGGCAAATGTTCAGCAAGTGTGTTAGCTGCTCTTCCTATTGACAATGCTGGAACCATCATCTTTATTGCATGTATTATGGTCCAATAGGGTCTGCCATTGATGAAAAATCACTCTGGCCGGCAGCCAGATATATTTTAAAGAGTTCCTACTGCTATGAATTTACATTCCAGCTCTTCTTCTTCTCCCTCTGTGATCTGGGGCAAGTTATTCACCATCTCTGAGCCTCAGTCTCTTCATCTGTTAAATGGGCATGGCACCTACCCCTGTGGATTTGTTGTCAAACTTAAATTGGATCCTGGGAGTGTGCACCTTACTTCAGAATTCCACACACAATTCGGTACTTGTCACACGTGAGTTCTCTTCCTTCCTGTCTTGAATTTGTCTCTTTGTCTCCATCCCTGTCTCCAGACTCCTGAATGGGACTCCTGCATGCCCACAGCAGGAGCCCGTAAACTCCAGTCTGGTCTCTTCCACACCATCCTCCTGATGGCCAACAGAGTGCTATTTCTAAATCATCCCTCCCCAGCTTAAATAAATGAATGCATTTTCCACAACAATAGCAACACCTTGAATCTCCTTAAGATGATAGGCAAGGTCCTCCACAGGTGCCTCAGATCCTCTGCCTGGCCATGAGCACCTCTCTCCAGGTCACCAAACCAGCAGCCCTCCGGTCCCTAAAAAACCCCAATGACTCCAATCTTGAGTGACCTCAGCCAAATGCTCTTATCAGTGTGCCTGGCATCTGCTAAGTTCTCCATAAAGGGAAGATCCTATTCCGTAGGGACAACTGGCTATTTCTTTTCCATCATTTGATGAGCTGAGCTCATCTTTTCCTGTCTGACAGACAGAGAAGCAGGACCAACTCTCCTGCATCCGGGACTGAAAACGAGGTACAAGGTTTTAATTTCAGTCACCCTGCTGGCATTTCCTGTCCACAGAGATGAACACCCAGAGCTCAGCCCTCCTCATCCATCACTGGACATCACTGATTAAAATGGCCCCATGATACACACACCCCCCGCCCCCAGTCCCTTCCCCAAGTCACCATCCTGAACATCAATAACAAACACACACACAAAAATCAATTTACAAAGACTACCATAACAACAACAACAACAACAACAAAAGGTCAGCCCTCCTGGAAATCAAATTTTGCCTAAGAAGAATTCATAATTACAAATGCATGAGAGTTCTTCGAGACATTTAAGACTAGTGCCAGGGAGGGTGACTGAGAAAGTCGGTTATAAATGGCCTTTGTCAAGCTGCAGAAAGGTTATAAAACTGGCTACATTTTGTGCTTAAGAAGAAAAATCAATTTTCCATGTGAGTGAAGTGCTATAAATATTAATACAAGCTCAGAGGACGCCCCTGCTTGTCTCGGAACACTCAGGGTCAGACAGGAGGGCACCTGGTCACGGGGTCATTTGGGAGCCATTTACGGGTACTCGGGGCTGGGTCTGTCCATCCGCAGAGACTCGGGGATGAGCACTGGAAAGAATGGCTGACCTTCTTACCAGATGACAGGAGGGATCTGGGGCACGGAATCACTCCTAGTTCTTCCCATCCCCAGCTAATTCCCTACCACTTTTATTCTTTAAAAAAGTATGTTCTGTAATCCAGGCAAGATCAAAACACTTAACCTGTTTTTACTTAGTCCTTACAGCAAACCTATGAGGTAGTGTGGTAGGCTGATAATGGCTTCCCAAGATATGTTTCTGTCCTGACCCCCAAAACCTGTGACTGTCACCTTCGATGGTAAGGTTTTGGCGGATGTGATTAAATTAATGTCCTTGCATTACACAGACTAGCTGGATTATCAAGGTAGATCTGAATGGTCACGGATGTCCTCATAAGATAGAGACACAGAGAGGACTGACACAGATGAGAAGGCCATGTGAATGCACAGCAGAGATTTCAGCCATGTGGCCATGAGTCAGTCAATGCTGGAACCTCCAGAAGCCGGAAGGAAGCAAGGGAGCCCCTGGAGGGAGCAGGACCCCCATAGCACCATGACTTCAGACCTCTGCCCTCTGGAACTGACAGAGAATATATTTTCATCGTCTTCAACCACACAGTTTGTGGTGATTTGGTACAGTGCCCACAGGAAGCCAATTCTGGTGGGAAGTATCATTAGTCCCATTTTACAGACCAGGAAACTGAGGAGAATTGGCAGGGGCGGGGCTTTCCAGGCTTTCTGGCTCTGTAGCTCTTAGCTAACTCCCAGGCAACTCACTCCACTCCCCTGTCACTAACTGACTGATGGATTTCCCGTCTTAGGACATTGGAGCAAAGATGGATTTAGAGTTGACTTAATTTCCTTACTTTAAAATTGAGGCTCAGAGAGGAGGAGGGTGTCCCCGCAAAAAAACTAGCACACTGGAGCAGAGGGTACAGAGCCAGGGCCCCCATCCCAACTTGGGGCTCCACCCACCATACTTACTACCCTTTACATTAACGCATTTTCTAGCTGAAGGCAAACCTGATGATGAGTTACAGATGGGAAACTGCAGCTCAGAGAGGTGAAGTTCCTTGATTAACATAACACAGCAAATGAAAGGCAGAGCTAGAATTAAACTTGCATTCAGTCTGTGACCATGGGAAAGGTGTTCTGAGCAGATGAAGTGGGTTTTCTGATCGCCCCCACACGATCATCCCTTCATCCAGCGTGGACTTCAAGCCCTGAGTTCTCGCAGGTGGGTGAGGGCAGACTAGATCTACCAGTATCGTCATTTGAGGTTACTTGCATATTATTTCAATTACTTCACAGCTTATCATCTGTCTCACTCACCAAAATGCAAAGTTTGTAATACAATGGACCTTCCTGCCTTGCCCCCAGCTGCAGCACATACTCAGCATAGTGTCTGCAACATTGTAGCCACTTGAGACTTTTCCAATGAGCCATCTGAGTGCCAGACAGGATGTATAGTGTGTTTGTGTGATAACTTTGGGTCTGAATCCAAGCTCGGCTTCTTACAAGCTGCGTAACCTCTTGCCAGTGACTCAACCTCATCTGTCTTCATAGGATTACTGTAAGGAGTAAACAGAGTTGTATCCAGCATCCAAGATGGTCCCCGGTGATTCCTGCCTCCTGGCGTTCACACCCGGTGCAGTCTCCTCCCACACTGTACCGCCCTGCTCGGCATGACCAATAGCATATGGCAGAACTGATGGTATATCTCTTCTAAGATTAGATTATAGAAGACTGAGGCTTCCCTCTGCCTCCCTCCCTCTCTTTCATATCACTTGCTGTGGTGAACTCAAACTGCCATGTTGTGAGCAGTAGTAGAGGGAGTCCCGTGGGGCAGGGAACGGAAGCCTCTGGCCAACAGCCAGCGAGGCTGACCTTCCAACAGCACATGCGTAAGCTTGGAAACAGACCCTCCAGCCCCAATCAGGCCAGTTCAGTCAGCTGACACCTTGACTACAACCTCAGAGGGGCCAGACCCACCCAGCTAAGCCACTCTTGAATTTCTAACCCTCAAAGATGATGTGAGATAGTGAGAGCTTTTCGTTTTCCGCTGCTCAGTTTTGGGATGATTTGTTATGCGGCAATAGATAACTAATACAGGGAGCGAAATGCATCAAATGCTCAGCAGAGCGCTCAGCAAGTGGCAGCTACTGTTGTGGGTAATTTGAAGGAGCTTAGAATCTACTCTGAGAGCTAAGGAATATTATGTATCTGTCAGACAGAGGACTATAACAGAACAAACTAAGAAGCACAGGATAATTTGAATGGGAAAAGAAAAACCCTGCCAGTGTGAGTTACTAGGCGTTACTGGAGTAGGGACACCTTGGTCAGAGAAGACTTCCTCTTAGTCAGGAGAAGATGTCCCTGAGCAAAAGGGAGACATGCTGCCATACTAGAAAGAGGAAGATCAGAACTCCCGCCCAGGCACTTCTGCTTACTTGCTTTGTGTGCTGGGCAAGTCCTTGAACCCAGCTGGGCCTCAGTTTCCTTTCTTTAAATGGTTGGGGGGGGGGAGCTTGGAGACAAGAGTATGGGGACTGAAGTCAGGCCTGAGTCCATGCAGGCTTTGTGACCCTGAGGGTGCCGGCAAGTGGTTCACCTCAGAGAGCTCCTCATGTTCCTCAGCTGGAAAACGGGAGTAATGGTGCCTCTCGTGGAGGAATTTCTGGAGACTTTATGAGAAAACACTCCGGAAGTGCCTGGCTCAGAACCCAGCACATAGTAAGCACTTCATAAATGAAGGGCAAACGTACAAATGGTAAAGGAATGAACCCAACCCCCCAAAAGGAAACCTAACTGAAACTATCAGCTTCTTTCTTACCTATACAAGCCCTTCATTGGATCGTTCAAAAAATATTTACTGGACACCTACTCAGTGCTAACCAAATGTGCTGGGTGCTGAAAATGTCGCAGTAAACACAAGAGACAAGGCCTTGCTCTCATGGAGTTTATATTCTAGAGAGGAGACAAATGACTAATGAGTAAATAAATAAAATGGTTATCCCATGGTGTGAAAAAAGTGAGAGGAAGAACGAACCAAGTGAATGGGGATGGAGTGAAGGAGGCATACACTGAACATCTGAGCGACTTCTGAGTAATGAGTGGAGTCTCCTGGGTGAATACAAGTGGGAAGCATTATCCAAGAAGGAGCCGGAAATCTGGAAGTCCTGAGGGAGGAACAGTGTTGGCCTGTCTATGGAACAGAGAAGGCCAGATGGTCAAAGCTCAGTGAGACAGGAGAAAACAAGGTTAGCTAGCACAAGGCAAGGTATGCAAGGAAGGGAGTGACCCAATCACTTAAGCCAGAGTTGGCCCACTATGATCTGCAAGCCAAATCCAGTCTGAACCCTGTTCGTTTGCTTTTTTTAAAAAAATATTATTATTATTATTTTTACATTTTGAGATAATTGTAGATTCACATGCAGTTGTAAGAAATAAAATGATATAGAGAAATCCTGTGTACCTTTTGACCAGTTTCCTCCAAGGGAAACATCTTGGAAAGCTATAGAAAAAAATATCACAGCCAGGATATATACATTGATCATCAAGATACAGAGCATTTGATTCACTACAGAAAATCTTTCTGTTGCCCTTTTAAATCACACCCACTTCCCACCTGACTCCTTTTCTTTATACCCAGAAACCACCATGTTCTCCATTCCTTTACATTATAGAATTCTTTGGAATGCATTATAGAATTTCTGTCATTTCAGGAATATAACATCAATAAAATCATATAGTATGTGACCTTTGGGGATTGGCTGTTTTTTCCCCCACTCAACATCCTTCTCATGTTCATCCAGATTGCTGACGTATCAACATTTAGTTCCTTTTTTATTGTACAGTAGTAGTCCATGGTATGGACATACCATTGTGCATTTAACCATTCACCTGCTGGAGGACATGTGGGTTGCTTCCATTTCTGAGCTATAATGAACAGCTGCTATAAACATCTGCATACAAGATATGGTGTAAACATAAATTTCTGGGTCATATAATAGTTGCATATTCAATTTCTTTAGGAAGCTGCCAAACTGTTTTCCAGAGTTGTTGTCCTATTTTAAATTCCCACAAGTAATGTATGAGTGATTCACCCTCAACAGCATTTGATGTTGTCCATACATATATACATGGACATCCTGATATGTGTGTAGTAATACCTTCACTGTGGTTTTAATTTGAATTTCCCTAGCAGTTAGTGGTGCTGAATATCTCTTGTGCTCCATTTTCATCTGTATATCCTTTTCAGTGAGATGTCTCTTAATGTCTTTTGCCCATTTTCTGATTGAATGATTTGGTTTTTTTTTTTTTTTACTAAGGCTTGAGAGTTCTTTATATATTCTAGACATTAGACTTTTGTCAGAGATGTGGCTTGCAAATGTATTTTCTCTCCCAGTTTGTAACTTGTCTTCTCATCTTCTTCAAATGAGCTTTCACAGAGCAAATGTTTTTAATTTTGATGAAATCCAAGTTACCATTTTCTCTTTTATGGATCATACTTTTAGAATCTAAGAACATTTTGCCAAGCCCAAATCTCAAAGATTCTCTCTTGTGTGTGTGTATTTTTCTAGAAGTGTTATGGCTTTATGTTTCACAATTAATTCTGTGATACATTTTGAGTTAATTTTTGCATGAGGTGTGAGACTTTCAGTGAGGTTTGTTTTCTTGCCTGTGAATGTGCAATTGTATAGCACCCTTTGTTGAAAAGCTCTCTTTTCTCCATTAAATTGCTTTTGCTTCTTTGTAAAAAACAAAAACAAAAACAAAAAAACCAACAACCAAACAAAAACTAAATTAAGCCTGTCTGTGTGGGTCATTTCTGGGTTTTTTATTCTGTCCATTGATCTATAGGTTTGCCCTTCTACTAACACCACAGTCTTGATTACCATAACTATATGCATCTAGAAATAGGGTAGACTGACTCCTTCCACTTTATTCTACTTTTTCAAAAGAAGTTTTGCTTCTCTTAGTTCCTTTGCCCTTCCATATAAGTTTCAGGAGAATCTTGTCTTTATCTATAGAAAGAAAAAGATCATGCTGAGGTTTTAATAGGAATTATCCTAAAACTTTACATCAATTTGAAGAGAATGGAGATCTTTATGATGTTGAGTCCTCCAATTCATGAACACAGTTTGTCTCTCCATTTACTTAGATCTTTTAAAAATATCTTTCATGAGAGCACCTGGGTGGCTCAGTCAGTTAAGTGTCTGCCTTTGGCTCAGGCATGATCTCCGGGGTCCTGGAATTAAGCCCCATGTTGGGCTCCCTGCCTGCTGGGATTCTGCTTCTCCCTCTCTCTCTGCCCCTCCTCCTGTTCATGCTCTCTCTCTCTCTCCTTCTCAAATAAAATATACAAAATCTTAAAAAATATCTTTATCAGCATTCCGTAGTTTTCAGCATACATGTCCCATGCGTGTTTTAGTAGATTTACATCAAAGTATTTCATTATTTTTTAGGCATTGCAAATTGTATTGTATATAACCTGTTTCATTCCTGATATTGATAACTTGTATCTTCTCTCCCTTTTATCAGTCTTGCTAGTTTTTTTCCCCCCAATTTTCTTGATGTTTTCAAGGTATCAGTTTTTTATTTCATTGACTTTTGTGTAGTTTTTTTTTTCTTTCTGTTTTTAAGTGCATTAATTTCCTTTCCTCTGCTTGCTTTGGATTTATTTTGTTCTCTTTTTTGTAGGTTCTTAAGGTGGAATCTTAGATTATTACTTGAAACTTCTTTTCTAATGTATGCATTCATGGCTATAACTTTCCTCCTCATTAAATATAAAGACACAGAGAAATTACAAGGAAAGGATAGATCATTATGATAGCTGTGTCCCACAAATTCTGATATACTGTATTTTTATTTCTTTCAATTCAGTGTATTTTTTATTTCCTTGAGACTTCCTCTTTAATCCATGGATTATTTAGAAATGTGTTGTGAGGTTTCCAAGTATTTAAAGATTTTTCTGTTATTTGTTATTGCTTCATAGTTTGATTCTATTGTAGCTAGAGAATACACTCTGTATGACTGGAATTTTTAAAATTTACTAAGGTTTTTTTCATGCCCCAGGATATGGTCTATCTTGGCATGTGTTCCATAGGCACTTGAAAAGAATGTGTATTCTGTTGTTGCTGGGCAGTGTGTTCTATAAATGTTAACTAGATCGTTTTAGTTGATGATGTCATTGAGTTATTCTATAACCGGTAATTTTCTAATTGTTATAGCAGTTGTTGAGAGAGGAAGGTCAGTGTATCTAACTATAATTGTGGATTTTTATATTTTTCCTTTTAGTTCTATTGGTTTTTGCTTTACACATTTTGCAGATCTGTTGTTTGATGTATAAACATTCAGGACTGCTATGACTTCTTGGTGGATGGCCCTTTCATTATTATATGATTTCCCTCTGGCTTACTTTTTCTGATATGAACATAGCTACTCCTGCTTTTGTTTGATTTGCATATGTCTTTTTATTTACTTTCAACTTGCCTAAATCATTATACATTGAGTTTCTTGTATATGTTAAGTGAGTTCCTATTTTTAAATCAACTCTGCCAATTTCTTTCAATTTGTTTTTTTAGACCATTTACCTTTAATGTGATTACTGGTATTTTAGAGCTTAAGTTAGATTTTTATTTTGTTTTCTGATCTCCATTTTTCAGTTTTCTTTGTCTTATCTTCTTGTGGGTTATTTCAACATTTTTTAAATTCCATGTTGATTTTTTTTTTTAAGATTTTTTGTTTATTTATTTGAGAGAGAGAATGAGATAGAGAGAGAGAGCATGAGAAGGGGGAGGGTCAGAGGGAGAAGCAGACTCCGTGCCGAGCAGGGAGCCCGATGCGGGACTCGATTCAGGGACTCCAGGATCATGACCTGAGCCGAAGGCAGTGGCTTAACCAACTGAGCCACCCAGGCGCCCTCCATGTTGATTTATCTATAGTGTTTTTAAGTACATCTCTTTGTATAGTTTTTAGTGTTTGCTCTAGGTATGCATAACTTATCACAGTCTACTTATGCCATCATTTTACTCATTTAAGTCATGTATAGAAATCTTACCTCCCTTTATATCGCTTTATTTTCTCCCATCTGCAACATAATTTTCTTAAATATTCCTCTAAATACATTTAAGACCACATCAGATAGTGCTGTCATTTTTACTTTAACTGTCTAACATAATGTAGGAAACTCAAAATGAGAAGGAAGGTCTTTTGCATTTACCCATATTTGTGTTGTAGTCTTTCTTCCTTCTCAGTGTTCCAAAATCCTTTTTTCTATCATTCCCTTTCTGTTTCAAGAACTTCCTTTAGCCAGTCTTTAGAATAAGTCTACTGGCAATCAATTCTCTTAGTTTTCCTTCATATGAGAATGTCTTAATTTCTCCTTCATTCCAAAAAAGATAACCACTGGGCACAGGATTTTGAATTCCCAGTTTTTGTTTTTGTTTTTCATCCAACACTTAAAAAATGTGTGCCACCTCCTCCTGGCCTCCATGGTTTCTCATGAGAATTCCACCATCATTCAAATTGTGTTTCCCCTATAAATAAGATGTCATTTCTTTCTCCTTTCTTTCAAGATGTTTTCCTTGAAAAACTGAAATTTGACTATGATTGTTGGTATGGATTTCTTTGTGTTTAATCTGCAGTTTCCTCAGCTTTTCAAATATGTATACTTATGCATTTTACCAAATTTGAGAAATTTTCAGCCATTATTTCTTTGAGCACTTTTTCAGTTCCACTCTTTCTGGTCTCCTTCTGGCCCCTTATTTTCTTTATCAGTCTTGTCTCTTGATGTTCAGAGTGGGTAGTTTCTATTGTTCTATCTTTAAGTTCACTGGTTATTTCCTCTGTCCTCTCCATCTGCTAGTCAAGTCAATCCACTGAGTTTTCAAAAAAAATTTTTGATTGTATTTTTCAGTTCTATAATTTTCATTTGTTTCTCCTTTATATCTTCTACTTCTTTGATAAGACTTTCTGTTTTTCTCATTTGTGCTTTAATTGCTTGTTTAAGCATTTTTATGATGGCTATTTTAACATATTTCTCATTAACTTCCAATATCCCTGTTATTTTTGTAATGGCATCTATGCAATCTTTTTTTGCATTCTGTTTGAGATCTTTCAGGTTCTTGGTAGGACAAGTGATTCTTGATGGAAACCTGGATGACTTGGGGCATTATGTTATGTTATTATGTTTTAACTCTGGATCTTATTTAAACCTTCTATTTTATCTGGATTCCTCTGACACTGTTCCAGCTGGGGAAAGTGGAGGCATAGCTCATTACTGTCAGGGGAAGTAGAATCCCACTTTTCCCACTTGGCCTTCTCTGACATCCTTGCAGTAAGGAAAGGGGAGGACAGTATTATCAGATTGTATCATTACAATCTGGTAAGAATGGAAGTCTAGCTCCCTACTTGGCCTTTGCTAGACTGGGTTGGGATTCGACCATGTTTTTTCTGTGATGTTTGGCTAGAGTGATTATTGTCTAAAAATTTTGTCTTCATAGGCTGCCATTTTCCTGGGACTCTGGCTGAAGAAAGCAGGCTTTGGGTTTGGGGTTGTTTTTGTGTTGCTTGCTTTTATTTTGTTTTGTTTGGTCTTTACCTTCTGGCATTTCTGACTTGCTGGCTCCTTCAGCTCCACACTTGGAACATATGAGGCAAAAAGAAAATCCAAGCTACTGGCCACCATATCTCCATGGGCCCCCAAGTTCCTAGCTGGTCTGCCTTCTTCTCTCCACCTTTCACAGACTTATGTTTGTTTTATATATAACCTCCAGCATTTTTAGTTGTATTTAGCAGGAGAAGGAGAGAAAAAGACATCTACTCCCTCACAGCCTATTTTCCACAGGACTAAGAACGTTTAAATTTTTAAAGTTCTGTTTTGTTTTGTTTTTAAGGAATACTATAAGACCAAACAATAACAACAACAACAACACACACATGTGACTTGCAAAGCCTAAAATATTTACTACCATGGTTCTTTATACAAAAAAGTTATTGACCCCTGACTTCAGCCATGGGAAGTCATCTTGAGTTTATTCTAAGTACAACTGGAAGGCATTGAAGGTTGTGAAGTGATTAGGTTTGCTACCTTGAAGAGTTGACTGAAGTCAGTGAATTCAGTTATCTGTAAGCACTTTATTAGGGCTCATAAAAAGGAGCTGTGAGAGGCAGACTCTGTGGGTCTGGGAGTGGGCAGAAGAAAAGGGGCAGGTCCACCTCATAATGGCGCCATTCCTTGGAGGGCTGCTCTTTTGCCAGAGGTTTTTCAGTAAGTGGATGAGAAACCCAGTTCAGCTGAGCTCCAGAACCTCACAGTCTCCATTCTGTTCCATTTCAGGCAAGGACTCACAGGAAGACCCTGAGCCTTAAAGTCTTGAGGATCTGAGTCGGGGAGGTGTACCTGGGGAATTCTCAGCTGTCTCTACAACATGCTGGCCCTGCCTTACTCCTCCCAGCCCCCTTTACCATCCCCTGGGCCTTCTCTCACTCCTTCAGCCCTGTTTTCAACATCCATCACCAAGCCATTTGTTTCCAATTGTAATTATGCATTTTAATATTCATTAATTATAGAATGCAAATTGCTTCAAGTACAAAATTTGTAATGAGCTGCTCCACTACCCCACCCCCAGGTCTAGAAGGTGGGCCAGGTATTCTGAGCAGAAGGAAAAACAACCAACTTACAAGACAAAATAACTTTTCCTGGGGCTTGAGTGACTCATATGGCAAGTAATCCTGGGATTTCCAGGGTGGTGCTCACCTGAGGGAGCCCTACCCCTCCCTCAGGCCGTGGGAGACAACAGTGTGGTATCTTCCTTCTCTTCTACAATCTTGGACCTGAGAGATAGGGTGGGATCACAGAAAGTACTCCAGCCTCAGACCCAGCCTCTTCTTAGCTGTCACCTAGAGCTAGTCATGCTTCTTTGAGCCTCAGTTTCCACATCTGGAAGACCTGTCTCAAAGTGGGTGTAGCAGGCAAATGGGTTGATGGAGACAAGTAGCCAAACCCTAGCAAGCCCTCAGTAAAAAGAAATGCATGTGAATGAAGGCTCTCTAGAGAGCTGAGTTTTGGGTCTGCCTCTCTCTGTTCTCTAACTGGTTGGGTAGCTTTCGGCAGGCACGTCCTGCTGTCTGAGTCTGTTTGCTATACTATAAAATGAAGGCATTGGACAAGTGGAAGGTGGGCAAGACTCAGCTCTGAGCTGCTTGGTTTTTTTTGTTAAAACAACAATGAACTGTGAAAAGGAGAGAACTATTTCAGAAGGGAGTGGAGAATCCCCTTTGAATTGATTGAGCACGTTTTAAGACATCACCAGGATGACTCCACACCTGCCTAACTATGGGCAGAACCTTGTCCTCCCAGGGCTCAGCAAGTACCTGATTTCCCTCATCACTAGTGAAGCATAATAACAATACTACCTCCTAGCAAGAGTCCTGCTTTCTACCAATCGACTACCCCCATCAGATCTCGGTAGGGGTTATATGAGACAAAGCAAAGGCAATGAGGTCATTCGTGAGTGGAAGGCTGAGCACGCTGTCAGCCGGAGAGCATCCCACAACTGTGAGTGAAGTCTGCCACTTCCTCCCTGTGTGCCCTTGCTTCTCTGAGCCTCAGTTTCCACATCTCTGTACTGGAGGGAGTCGCTCCTACCTCCCTGGACTTATGAGAGAACCAAACTAGAGCACACACCCGACAGATGTCTGACACAATGGCAGTTGCTCAAAAAATGGTAACTGGTATTTGAATTTCTTGTCACTTTCCCCCAAATAGGGAATGCATTCAGGAAGCAATGGAAGAGGACTGCTGACCTGCAGAGGGTAAGCAGAATATTGCCACAGGCAGTTTTTGCTATATTCTCAACAATGCTGAGGTAGGACCTGCATCATCATGCTCCTTTGGCAGATGATAAAACTAAAGCCCAGAGAGGCCAAGTGACTTTCCTGAGGTCACACAGCAAGTGAGAGGCAGCCTTCAGTGGAAGGTCCCCGATTGCAAAAAAGGGGTTCTTTCTCCCTGATCCACCTGAAGGTGGCCTGTCCATGATGTCACAAGTGGTTCAGACTGGCTGGGCCTACACAATAATTCTGAGAACTTTGTAGGAAGGTCGTGATGTAGATTTTGAGGGGACACATAGGGGTTGTTGGCAGCAGAGTCCTAGATGTACAGATCAGATACAGCATCCCAGGAAGAAGAAAACAGAGGGAAGGAAGCAATGATGTACCATGTGATAGACATTTTCCCCTATGTCATCTCCTCAAATCCTCACAGCAAAACTCAGGGGCACCTCTAAGATACACTTGTTTGACAGGCGAGGTTACAGAGGATTGCAGGAGCTAAGCAAGGGCTGCGGAGGCCTTCATTAGGGACCATCCCTTTGATCGGAGGCCGAGTGGGCCTGGCTGCCCTAGTCCCAGGAGGCCTCTGGAGTACAGCCTGGAAAGGGAGTGTGTGGGGAAGACCCTGCCGTTGCCCATCCCCCGCACCTCTCCCTCCTCAGCCTCAATCTGTCAACAAGGCCAGCTAGACTGCCTATTACTGCAGACATTGATTTGGACAACCAGGCCAGTTGAGAGCCCATAACTACAAGGAGTTTTAATCAACTCATGCCAATTCAGCCGTCGCTCAATCTGATGCTGACATGGAGGAAGGGGGTGGGCATGCAAAAAAAGATTACAGGGATCAATAGCGGGGAACGTAGGCAGGCACAATGGGGGGCCTCGGACCTCAGAGTGGAGAACAAGTCCCCAGGAGAGCTCCCAGGCCCACTGGCCAAACCACGACCCTGCTTCACGTGTCCCTCCACCTGGATGTGGAAGCCATATAGGCAAACACCCAACAGCACCTTCCAGGTCCAACCTCAGCACCTTTGTCCATGCTTTGCCCCCAGCCAGGCCTACCCTCCTCTTCCTAAAGAATCCTATGTATCCTCTAAGTGAAAGCTTAAACAGCCTCCCCTCTGCAGATCCCCTCCCAACTCCAGAAGCACAAGGATGCTGAAGAGACAAAAAAAAAAAAAAAGTCTGGCTGTGTGACTTTGGGCAAGTCACTGTACCTTTCTGATTTTTGTTTCCCCATTTTAAAATGGACCTGATAATAACTACCTGCCTCCTGGGTTTGCTGGGAACCCTTAGCGCCATGATGGACAAAGAAGCTTCTGGTGTGGAAGTTGCTACTTCCTTCTGATGCCCGGAGTCAGCAAGCACCATTTTTCCTTCTCTCCTGTGTTAAGTATTATTCTAGCACAAACACTATTCTGGCAGGCGGATGGCTTCTGGTTCACAGTCTGTCTCCCCAGGAGTCTGTGGGCTATTTGAGGAGAGAGAGTGGAAGACACACAGCTTCCCCTTTCCAGCACGGTCCCAGTGCCCAGCACAGGGGACGGAGACGCTGGCGTGGTCTTAGGAATCAGGTCGATCCTGGCTAGAATCCCACCTGGCTTTGCCACTCACTAGCCGTGTAATGCCAGCCAGTCACTTCATTAACATTTTGAGACTCAAGCACCTCGGTGTAAACTGAGACTAATTACACATACTCGGTAGAATTGCGGTGGGGGTTGGGCGCGGGAAGAGTTAGACATAGAAAGTTGTTATTGTGATCATCGTCACTTTAATATTTGATACCCGGGAAATATTTTTGGAATGCACTAAAATGTCTGGTCACGTTGCTTAGCTGTGTCTTGAGTTCCTGTGAAACACTGCCAGGCCTCTCTCGCCACATGCCCGCCATCTGTGCAGGGTTCAACACACACTTCTGGAGACAGGAGAAAGGAAACTCACGTGCTCTGAGCACCTACTGTGAGCCAGGCAGCACACTGGGTGTTCTCCTTAGTCTGCTTTGCTCAAGGCCCACGATTTTATGAGCTTGCTGTTATTAGCCCAGTGTTGCCGAAGAGAGAACAGGCTTTGAAAAGGCCAGAAGTGCCTCTCCCCTGTCACTCAGCTTTCTAGGAGTGGAGGTGTGGTGCAGGCATGGGTGAGTCTGGCTCGAAACCCATGGTCTTAGCCCCACTCAGCTCCTTTCTAATGGAGACACAAAGGAATAGAAGGGGTGGTGGTCTCTGAGCTCCAGGAGAATCTAAACCAACTGGAGGCATTGGGTAAACCCCCAGAGGGAGGTAAGTCACGGTTCAAGATGGCTTATGCTCAAGAATAGTAATAAGCTCGAGAATGACAGCAGTGTTGAAAGGCTTTGCTGGCTTTGCTGGTACCCATGGCGATCATGGCTAGCTAGCTGAATTTATGGCCACCTGCCTTTCCCATTAGAGAAGCGCAGGTAGTTAGGAGACGCAGATCACAGTCTCTGCTTGGGGTAGTTCTCTTCCCTTCTCCTGCCTCAGCCTTCCTCTCTGTTCCATGAGAAAGGTGGCAGCTGGTTTCCAAGGGCCTTATAGCTTGGACATCCTATTATTCTCATCAAGAGGCTCACAGAAATTCCAAGGGAGGTCTGGTGGTGGATTTGGGTAGTAGGTGACACCAGAGCTGGGGAACCTCGGAGAAGGGCTGCTCTTGTGGGAGTGGCTTGAGGATATGGTTTGCAGCCCACCCCTCCAGCCCCCTCCCACGGCTGGTCCTCCTTCTGGCTGGAGTCATAAAGCCTTCCACCTCTCTCTCTAGAGCTCCCCAGAACACTGCACGGAATAGGAATTCAGTTCAGCAAATGCCTATTCAACGCCTACTGTCCTCCAGGCCATCAAGTTCACAAAGCCTTAGCCTGGCCTTCAAAAAGCATCTAGTCTAACACAGGGAGAAGAATAAGTAGTAATATTTCAGAGGCCCTGGA
Organism: Mirounga leonina; assembly: GCF_011800145.1. NCBI lineage: Eukaryota > Metazoa > Chordata > Mammalia > Carnivora > Phocidae > Mirounga > Mirounga leonina. The sequence goes on along the minus strand of NW_023270433.1, from coordinate 17,118,025 downwards.
GTTGTTTAATATGGTACAAATAAGCACAGAGAGCTGAGGGAAGGGAGAACAGAGAACACCTTCCCAAGAAAATCCTGCAAGAATCCTGTTGAACGTCTATTCGATAACTGTCTAGTGATTATAATAAATAGCCTTTGTATAGTTCATTAATAATAATAACAGCTAACAGGGGCCCCTGGGTGGCTCAGTCGTTAAGCGTCTGCCTTCGGCTCAGGTCATGATCCCAGAGTCCTGGGATCGAGCCCTGCATCGGGCTCCCTGCTCCACGGGGAAGCCTGCTTCTCCCTCTCCTACTCCCCCTGCTTGTGTTCCCTCTCTCGCTGTGTCTCTCTCTGTCAAATAAATAAATAAAATCTTTAAAAATAATAATAATAATAATAATAATAACAGCTAACACTTAATAGTCTTTACCATGTGTCAGGCACTATTCTAAATGTGTTTGGAATATTAACTCATAACGGTGGGGCACCTGGGTGGCTCAGTCGGTTAAGCCTCCAACTCCTGATTTCAGCTCAGGTCAGGATCTTAGGGTCCTGGGATCAAGCCCCATGTCGGGCTCCATGCTCAGCGGGGAGTCTGCTTGAGGTTCTCTCCCTCCCTTCCCCTCTGCTCCTCCTCCCTGCTCACGTTTTCTCTCTCTCTCAAATAAGTAAGTAAATCTTAAGGAAAAAAAAAGAATATTAACTCATAATATAGCCAGATGGTATAGGTAGTACTGTTCTCAATTTTCAGAGGAGGAAACTGAGGCACAGACAGCTTTAGTCACTTGTCCCAAGGCTACAGGGCAAGTATGTGGCAGAGCCAGGATATCAGGTCATGCTCTGCCGCCCTTCCCGTGTGTGTTGAAGTTTCTCAAGTCCTTCCCCATACATTCTATTGTTCCAGCCCCGTGTGATTGCCAGACAGACTCAGCTCCCCATTGGAAGAAGAGGACCCCGAGGCGCAGAGAAGAGGGGCTTCCCAAGATCACGCAGTGAGCAGCTGTGGGGTGGAGTTGAGGTTCAGCTCAGGCCCGCACCATTCCTAAGCTGTGCCTTCTGGGATAAAGGCAATACTCAGCGAAAGAACCACCTTCCACTGGATCAGGCACTTGGTGGTGCTAGGGTGCCGGGAGAGGAGTGGACATGGGTCGTGCACTCCCCCGATGCCAGGCACATCCTTCCCTCTTCCCAACTACTCAGAAAAGGGTTTACTATTATTTTCACCACTCACCAATGGGCAACTGAGGCTTGTGGAGAGGAGAGGACTTGCTTCAGGTCAGCATTACAGATGCTTAGATTTTAGTTTTAAGAAGCCCCATGTTCTGTTCTCTCTGAGAGTGGCCCAGAGCCACGAGAATTTTGACAAGGTATGCATGCTACAGACAGACATGCAAGACAGCACTGGCAAAAAAAAAAAAAAAAAGGCTTCTAGACATTATCTGAGCACCTCCTGTGGAGCCAGGTCCCATTCTAAGCATTGAATTCCCAGTGATGCGGCCCTTCCTCAAAGCAGCGCTTGGCGGTGGATGCTATCACCATGCTCACTTACCGGATGGGGAATCTGAGGCACAGCAAGGTTCGTTAACTTGCCCAACATCACACAGCCAGTAAATGGCAGACCCAGGAAAGGTGGCGCCAGAGTCCGTTTCCTCAACCCTTTGGCGATACCTCCTCATACAACAATCATGTAAGGTAGGTACTATTATTTTACCCATTTTTTTGATACTAGGAGACTAAGACACAAAATGGTTTAAAGCAACCTATCTTGGTATTACTTAGTAAGTGGCAGAGCCGGGATTTGAACCCACGGGCCCTGATCCCAAAGAGCTCCTTCTCACCACTGCTCTGCCTAGTAGTCAGCTAGTGGTTCAGGGGCCAGAGCCAGGCTTTTATCAGGACAGCCTGAAGACATGGTCTTTTCGATGCCTGCTAGGTCTCGCTGGCTCCTTCCCTTCCCCATCCTTTGTATCTAAAAACTCTATTTGCAGCTTGCGCCTGTGTCCTCATGCTGCACCTTCTCATCGATCACCCGGGCTCTGTGTGAGAAATGATTTTCTAAGCTAGTTGGCTTTGGAAAGCATGGAACAAGCGGCCATTGAACATATGCTTCTGTGGGTATATATTTATTCAGCGTATGTTGAGTGTAATTTTGGGCGGTTTGCATATTTTATTTTATTTTTTTTGTTGTTGCAGAGAGCAATTTAAGAGAAAGAAGAAGAAAAAAATCCACCCCTGAATGGAGACAGATGCCATAGATGCTGGACCCTGAGGTTTCCTTAGTCCAGTGTTTTGGGAACGGAGGTGGGTGAGAGGAAACTCAAGAGCTGAGAACTAAGGACCACCTCACCTCTAAGCCTCTCATATCCCTGCCAGGCACCGCCAGGGCTAACCAACCAGCCCCCGGGCAGCGGTGCTTTAAGCCTTTTTTTTCAAGGCCTCCCAGCAGCCTGTCCAACTGTCCCCTAGCTGCTCTGACCTGAGTACTAAACATCAGCCAGACCCTGGGCTGAGGGCACACCACTCACCTAACTCTCCAGGCAAGCCCCTGTTGAGGTAATGCTGTGCATATGAGAACGTTAATACATCATTGCGCAGTGTTGTCAACCAGCGCAATGGGGATGCCGCAGGAAGCCTGACCCCACACCTTTGGAAGGTGTTCTCAACCTTTCCATCAAGGTTACTGGAGCCCTTGCGATTGGGGTTCTGATCCCAAGGCCACCAATCCCAACGTGAGCGGCACTGGGCACGCCACTCCCCTCCCCGGGTTGCCTTCTACGCGCGCAGAATGGGGATGGCGATACCATTTGGCTGGTGTGCTGGGTGGATCCCACGATCCAAAGTTACACTTCAATGCAGCTCAAGAGACATCAGTTCCCTTTCTCTCTCTGTCCCCACCTCTTGCCTAAAAGGTTTTCCTCTTACCCAGGATGAACTCAGGATGTAACATTTAAAAATATGCCTCAGAAAAAGCCTGCAAGGTTTGGACCAGCTGGGGGGGGAAGAAAAAAAACATGCTTGTGTGGGCACCGAAAATTCAAAGGACAGGAAGAGGCAGCCCAGCCCAGGCCCTAGTCTACACCAGAGGGAATCATTTGGAAAAGGAGAATTTGCCCCATATATGTGCTGAAAAGAGGCAATCACATGTGATTCTGGGTGGTGGGACCCAAAGTATCAATTTCTGGCTTGGTACACAGACTGAGCTCTTTGTTAGCCATGGGACCGTTCACTCCTGTGACTTTGGAGTCTAACAGAGGGTCCAACCACATTAGGAACTTAGGTATTGCATTCTGAATGCAGCTTAGATTTGAATGAAACTGTGGACCAGCTGACAACCAGTTTTCACTTCAACCAAAAGAGAAGATGGGTTTTACCTAACTTAGTGAAATGTGCTGAATGCCAGAGAATCCACCACTGAAAAGCAAAAATAAAATAAAATGGTTGTTCTATGCCCATATAAGTGGAGAAACTATATAGAAAAGATAAGGGGCATGATTAAAAGTCAGGGTTGTGGCTACTTCGGAGGGGGAGAAAGTGCTAAAATGGGAAATAGAGTCACAGTGGGTGTGTTAAGAAAAGGCTTCTAGAATGCAGGTGATATTCTAATTCTTGACCTGGGTGATGATTAGATAGGTATCATATATTTACTACTGATGAAATTGCATGTGATGTTTTTACACATTTTTCTACATGTATTTGAAATTCCACAATAAAACTGGTAAATATATATCACATAGGAAAACTACTAAAAGGAAATACCAAAACGTTAATGGTGGTTATTAGAGATGCCATGACTCTGGGTGATATTTTCCTTTCTTCTACCTTCTCTGTATTCTAAATGTACTTATGTATGTATATAATAACTTCATAATTGAAAAAGGAAAAGTAACTTTTCAGTTGAAATGCCTCATTATCTAAACAAGGCAACGACAAAATCATGGAGGTTGGTTACAATGCTTCTGCCTGAAATCCCACCATACGGAGAGCTCCATCTTTTCCCTAGGGTTTACTGTTATGAAAGAACAGCTCTCCAGGGGAACCAGGGGTGGCGGGGAGCACAAGTCCCATTGACTGCCATAGAGGCTGATCTTCAGGGTCTTCTCTCTAGAGACCCAAGTACAGCTTAACTTGTGGGCTGTTGCAGGAAAAGAAGGAGCCCCAGAGAAAATCAAGTTCCACTCTTACCATTTTTAGAAGCCCTAAGGGGCTTAACTAAGAATACACAGTGAGCAGAGCCAGGTTAAGGAACAGTGTCATTTTATAACCTAGGTCTGTATCATCCCCATGACAGTGGGCTTCTAGAATCACTTTTCCTTACATGGATGGTGAGAAAAATTCTTGAAGATCAATGAAAGCCAGAAAAAGATCCCGTGTGTGATATTGTGATTTATAATAAGAAATATAGGTATTTTATCTTCATCCTCACTTCTAGACAGAGTTCCTAAAACCCTTGGAATTTCCTTAAGTGATAAGAGCTAATAAGGTGTCTTGATATTCATAAGAAATTCCCTTCAATCACATCTGAGTTTATGTTAATGAGGTGACCTAAGGATGGGGTGCTGGTTGTCAGGGGAACCAACCATGTGATTAGAGGGTTGGAACCTTCAGGATCCAGTAAGAAGATAGGGGCTGGAGGTTGCATCAGCTGCCAATGGCCAACGATTTAATCAATTATGCTTATGTAAATAAAGCCTCCATAAAAACCCAAAGGGATAGAGTTGGGAGAATATCCCAGTTGGTGAACACACAGAGGTGTAGGAATATCATGCTTCTTTCTCTATACCTTGCCCTACGTACCCCTTCACCTGCTTGTTCATCTGTATCCTTTACAATAAACTGATAAACAGAAGTCAATGTTTCTCTCAGTTCTGTGAGCCACTCTAGCAAATGAATTGAATCCAAGGAGAGGATCATGGAAACCTCCAAACTATACCCGGTCAATCAGAAGTACAGGTGACAGGCTGGACATGTAACTGGCCTCTGAAGGTGGGTGGGTGGGGGGCAGTCTTGTAGGACTGACCCTTTAACTTACGGGATCTGATGCTAACTCTAGTGCATTGTGTCCAAGTTCAGTTGGATTGTCCCCAGAGTCACTGCCCACTGAGAACTGGAGAACTGTTGGGTGGTGTCAAAAAGCAAGCATCCCCTGGACCCTGTTTCCTAGCTCACAATGCTCCTCTCTATCCGATAGGAACAGGCCCTGGAAAGGGATGTTCCAGAACTGGGTCCAGCTCATGCCTGGCTATTCCCACTGGGTTCGGCCAACACCCTAAGGTGCAGGGATCATTTCCAGTTTATGGACAATGCAACAGAGACTCAGACACATTCAGCTGTTACAGTCACACAGCTTCCCGGTGACAGGGACAGGATGTGAATGCAACTCTGTCTCACGGCCAAGTCTGCTCTTCGCCCTGGAAGAATTCTGATGAATCGGCCGGCTGCCCTAGGAATGTGTATAATGCTATTCAGGTGCTATCTTCTCAGTGAGAAGAAAGGCTAGTGAAGGGTTTATGAACCCTTCTCCCTGTTTGCTACCCCAAGGTTAAAAGGTTTCAAGATTGAGGCTGGTGGCCAGGGCTCCAAGCTGACTCTCCGCCATCCCCGGATAACTTCTACAGCCTCCAAGAATATCTGGGCTGGTGGTGAAGATTTGTGTACAAGGCAGGGCTCAGGGAGAAGCTGGAGAAACCAGGGAAAAGGCCAACTTTTCAGATTAATAATAATGATGCTGATGACATCATTTCTTGTCCACTTACCCCAAGACCTGTGATAAAAAATAAAAGAAGGATATTACACTGTGTGCAAGACAGAATCCTAGCCTGGGGTTTAGAACACTTAGGTTAAGCCAAACATAGTTCCCGTGCTTTTTGGCCTCAATTTGTTCATCTTTATCTTTGACAGAAGGAAGGAGGTTTACATGTGGTTAAGATCAACTTAAGAAGCCAGTTGTCTTGAAAAAAGGGAAAAGTTTGTATAAAGACATGCAGTTCTGACACAGAAGGTTACCGCAAAGAAACACAACTACTGTATGCTTTTTATGCTTCTATTTTTAAACTTACGGATATAAATTCTTATTTAGATTTGCATATGCATGGGGAAAAACTCTATAGAAAGATATATAGAGAGAGACCAAAGTGAAAGAGAAAGAGGACACTGGTTTGTGTTTTTTCTTTATATATTTCAGCAGTGTATACATTTGTTTTACTTTATTTTACAATGAGCCTGAGCTATTTGAAACAAACAAACAAAAACTAAAAGAAGACTGAAGACCCGCTGGGGAAAATACCTTATAAATTGCGACAGTTCTACCACAATTAAGATGAACACAATTATTCCGGGTTTTCATTTCAGAGCTAAGAAAAAGGTGTCTAATTATGAGCATTCCAACAGCCAGGGAGTGCTTCTTCACAGGTGTGGGACACAGCCATTGGGAACTCTGTGGTCACGGTCCCTGACCCGCTGGTGTCCTCAAGGAGACCACAGTCCCGCCCACTTGCTTCCTTCTACCTGCCAGGTCCTCTGCATTTATGTTCTCTCTCACATGCACTGGGCACATATGGCGGGGCTCTACGCCCTAAGGCACCACTTTTATTTGATCACCCCCCTCCTCAAAGGGACGCTTTCAGCCAAGCACCCTAGCCTGCCCTTGAACTGCTTGAACTGCCTCATGAAAGAAAACCAGCACCCCCGAATCAGAGGTCGTCCAGAAAACCGGAGGCGGTGCCGCTCCTCTTTATTTTAATACATCCCACACCTTCGCCCAAATCATGGAATTTGAAAACTGTCCTCACAGACTGCTGGGAATCTATGCTAAAGAAATAACTCAGAACACAAAGGAGCCTTCTGCCCCAAGATGCTCAGAGCAACACTGTTTATAATAGATTAAAATTGAAAGCACCCACTCAAAACGCCCACCATTCAGGTGAAGTAAAGCGATAGAATAGTCCCCTCCGTGAAATACAGGGCAAATGACGTTTATGAAGACTTGGCCCTGATGAAGGGCGAAGAGTTCTGGCATCACGCTGCTCTGCTTAAACTCTCTGCTCTAGAACTTAGAAGCTGTGTGACCCTGAGTGAGGCACCCAGGCTCACTCTGCCTCAGTTCTCCCATCTGTGAAAAAGGGGTAATAATGAGACCCACGTCGGAGGCTTCGGAACACAGCGACCACCCAGACCATCTCAGCTCCCATCATCCCCATCATCCCTGAAGGAAAAACCAGATAATAGCAGCAACCACACTCTGTGTCTACTTAGGGCCGGGCGCTGGCCCGCTGTGAACGCATTATCCCAGTTAGTGCCCAGAGCAGCTTTGGTGGGTATGATAAGCCCCATTTTACTCAACAGGAGCCTGAGACTCAGAGGTTGAATTTGTCCCCAGGTCACATGATTAGTGTGTGACAGAGCAGATTTGGGGCCCAGGTTTCTCTGAGGCCAGAAACTGTGCCCTTCAGCATTATACTGACCCCTTGAAGGTAGGGGTCATGGTGGGAGTAAACACTTTCTCTCACAAGGGCACCGTTCAGAAGGTGAAAAGCTTTGTGAAGCAGGTGCATGAAACACACAACTAAAATGTCAACAATCACTCTAGAGACGCTGACAAAGGAAAGCAAAAGGATGGAGAATTTTTTCCCCCTGTATATTTGCTTTCCCACCAAACAATGAGTTAAGCCTCACCCTCCACCTCATGTTACCCTTGCCTACCCTCAGGCCCTTCCAGTGTTAGAAATCTGCCGTCTGAGAACATATATCGTGAGGTCATAGATTTCGGGAACTGAAAGGAAGCTCAGCATTTCATTGGCCCCTTCCCAGGCAGGCTGGTCTGAAGCTCCCTCTCTGGTTCCAGGGTTCAGTCTCCACAGATGACCACCGCCTTCCCTGAAGAGATTTGTTTCACTCCTGCAGCCAACAGGTGGCAGAACCAGGGCCACAGCTCCCATTTCCTGCCCCCCTCCCCCACCCAGCCTCTGGGGCTCCTCTCCCCGCCCCGCCATGCCATTCTTCCAGGAATCAAAGGGTAAAACCCATCCCTTTAGAAGGGCAAGGGCTGCTCCCTGACTTTAACAGATAATGACTTTCACACAATAAAACCAGCTTACCAGAAGTACCATCAGGCCCAGCAAATCTGGGTCCCAAAGAAATAAAACGAGGGGAAAAAAGTGGAGAAGGCTTCAAATGTCACCGGAAGAATAAAATATTTAATATCATAAAAAGGTGCAGAGGCTTTATGAGAAAGCCACACATTATAATCTTGGAAACCCCAAGTCTCACTCCCACCCCCTCCCCCCAGAAGGGGGGAGGGGCATATGCGGAGTTCACAAATGAAACGTGCAAATGCACGGCTCCCAACTGAGGGGTAACTCCCTTCCTTTCGAGCCCTCAAGTTTGATCCTTCTGTGCAGGCTCTGCGTCAACAGACACAGTTCCATTCTACTGCTTTTCTGACTATCCTCCGCCCTCTGCCGATACTCATTCTCTTTTTATCTTCCTGCAGATCTCTTGGATACAGAGGAAGAAGAAGAAATCCTGGACATTGAAAAAGGATGGGGAGAAGGAAGTGTCCCCTCCCTTTATGCTCCCTGACACTGGGGACTTTTGCTTTGGGGAAGGATCCTCAGCTTCCAGAAGTTGCCATCTGATGAGTTAAGGGAATAGGCTTTGGAGTTAGATATACCTGGGTTTGAATTTCTGCTCTGCCTTTATCTGGCTGGTTGGACTTGGGCAAGTTTCTCACGCTTTCTCAATCTGTTTCCTCGTTGGTGCGCCTGGGTGGCTCAGTTCAGTTAAGTGTCTGCCTTCTGCTCGGATCATGATCCCAGGATCCTGGGACAGAGCCCCACATCAGGCTCCCTGCTCAGCAGAGAGCCTACTTCTCCCTCTCCCTCTGCTGCTCCCCCTGCTTGTGCTCTCTCTGTCTCTCTCTGTCAAATAAATAAATAAAATCTTTAAAAATAAAATTAAATAAATCTGTTTCCTTGTGGACAAAACAGAAGTAACAATAGTGTTCACCTCATAAGCTAGCTGTAAGGATCCAATGTGAGGATGCATTTCAAACATTTATCCCAGGGACTGGCATGAAATCAGCTCTCAAAAACTCTATATGTATCCCCATCAGTAATACTATTACTGATATTATTGATAGCACTAATTCCTTTATCAATAGCATCAACCAATTCATGCTTTCAATAACACTATCAGGACCAGTATTCCTGACGAAGGTGCATATAGAGAATTCTCAGTCTATGGACCTGTTTGATCAGAGGGCACTTTGATGGGGACACAGCATAGGAGATACTCCACCCTTGACAAAGACTATTTCCTGGCCGAAGCATCTCTGAAGGAGTTCCCATAAAGATGTGTTGCCCCCTGACTTTGCATATTTGTAAAGATTTTTAAGAAAGAAAAGGTGGCACGCATCATTCCTCCTATTCTGGACTCTGGGAAAAGCAACCCTGGTGGTACCCTACATCCATCCCACCCCTGTCACTGGTCTGCTGGGATGGACTGCACCTGAAGAGTCCATTTCTGGGGAGGGAAAACCACTCCCCAGGGGGTGGGCCCTGTCCAGGAGGGCAGAATGCCAGGCACAGGGGCTCGGGCTTCCCCGGGTCAGCAAAGCCTGGGCTATGCTCCAAAGTGATTTCTCACCCAGCTGATTCTCCCTCCGTGCCTTCCCCACAGTTGCTGGGTTTAGTTTCTTTTAATCACAGCCCAACTGAGTCATTAAGGGTGGTCGGCGGGGGGAGGATGAGAAATGGAGAGACGCAGCTCCCTCTCCCTATATGAACCAGATTCTAGTGTTTGCCTCCTTCTGAGTGGTGCCAAAGAGGAGTCTGGCCTATAATAAATGGTCATTCCTACCCTTATTCATCTTGACTTGAAAAAAGGCAGCACGTTTGGGGTTGCCTTTCAGCATCTCATGGCAATCAGGGGTCCTGCAGCTCTTCCTAATATCTGGGAGGCGAGATGGCTTTTTAGGTCAAAATGGAAAAAGCACAAGAGGGAGAAAGAGAATATGGCTGGGTGATTTCTGGGGGGGTGGGGCAGAGTGGGATTGGTCTTCAAAGGGAGGGCTGGGGACTGACACTAGACACACATCCTAAAAGATAACCACCACTCAGCAGGATCCAGCAAGCATGCAAATCCCTGCACCTCCCTCAGTCCTAACTTTCTATGAAGGCCCTGGATGGTCTGGCACCTGCCCTCCTCCCCACCCTCCTTCCTCTGTGCTTCTCCACATACCCTCTCTTCCTCCCAGGCAGTTCCGTTTTTCTCAAGTGTCAAGTGGAGATAATCATACAACCTAGCTCATGGGATGGCTGAGAGAATTACACTGTTTAAAACAAGCTCAGCACTCAGAACCATGTCTGCACACAGATCACTGTGTGGACCGTCGTTCTTACAGTCCTAGCCTTTGTCTTTCATAAAATGGATACAGCAATGCCCACCTAGGGGGAGAGTTACCCGCATTGACTGCCATGAACGCGCGAGAACTGGCACGCAGCATTACTGAGTGCCCCCCTCTCCGACCCCAGCCCCCTTCTCTCTGCTCTCACACCCACCCGGTGAGATATTCTCCTGCAGAGACGAAGGCACTTGTTCGAGGTCACACGCAGTCCTGCCGAAGCCCCTCTCGTCTTCTCAGCTACCTGAAAAACATGGTGGGGCTCTTATCCTGTACCCCCCCGTTCCATTCACCACGCTGGATGCAGGGCAACTGCTGACTAAGTCTCTGGGCTGTTGCAATGGCAAAGTGGGTGCTCTAAGGTCATTACCTAGACAGAGGCAACGGGGAGGAAGGAGTCTTAGGATCAAACCTTGATTCTGTCACTGCTTCCCTCCATGAACTTGGGCCATTTCTGCATCTTTCGAAGCCTTTGCTTTTCTGTCTGTATAATGGGAGAGGTGCTGGCCTTGTTAGATCTCTAGGGTGCCTTCCTGCCCTGAGAGCCCCGGCCTGTGTGTCCATGCTGTAGGTCAAAGGTAGGTTTAAGAGGGCCACGCATTCTCTGCTAGTCTTCTCATCAACAGGTGAAGTCCAGTTCCCTCTCTTTGAATCCATACTGACTTTAATGACCTGCCTGACAAATAGAATGGGGCAGAAATGAGGTCCTGGGACTTCTGAGGCTAGATGCTAAGAAGGCTTGCAGCTTCTGCCTGTGCTCTTAAAACACTTGATCCCGAGATGCTCCTTTTGCAAACCTGGCCTCTGTGGCCTGAAAAGTCCAGACAAACGGACAGGCCATGAGCAGGCACTCTAGTTGACAGCCCCCACTGAGCTGAGGTCCAGCACGGCCAAGGGTCAACTGCTGGCCATTCCAGTCCCTTGTGGGTAAGTGAAGGGACCCTCTTGAAAGAAATCTTCCAGCTGCAGATGGCCCACCTGTCATGGATCAGAGACAAATCACCCAGCTGAATGAACCCTTCCCATGTTCCTGACCCACAATATGTGAGCAAAACATTGGAAAAAGGAAGGTAAGCTGTGAATTGCTATTTCAAAAGGGGCGGAGAACAGATTTTGATCACCTGATGGTCTGAGGCTGATTCCATCAAAAGGCTGCTTCCCACGCCGGGAAAACCAGGGGAATACAAAGGAGCAGCGTGAGCAGAATGCTTCTGGGGGCTGCAGCTACATAGAGGTGGTGAAAGTGTCCTCTACACAATATTATGATGAAGTACCTATAGTTTTCTTTGGTTTTGTCCTCTATCTTTTTTTTTTTTTAATTTTTTTTTTTTTAAAGATTTTATTTATTTGACAGAGAGAGACAGCTAGAGAGGGAACACAAGCAGGGGGAGTGGGAGAGGGAGAAGCAGGCTTCCCGCCGAGCAGGGAGCCCGATGTGGGGCTCGATCCCAGGACCCTGGGATCATGACCTGAGCTGAAGGCAGACGCTTAACGACTGAGCCACCCAGGCGCCCTGGTTTTGTCCTCTATCTTGATTAAAAGTTCGCAATGTTTATAGTGCCACACAGAATAAATGGAAGCACGGCTTACTTTTCAGACTGTGCCTTGCTGATATCACTGTGCTTGCCAGATTTATACAATTTCTAATAGATAACAATTTTTTACTGTTTGGCACATTGAAGGGGAGCACAAGGCTCCCTCCCCTTTCTGATGCTTCATTCACTGCTACTTCCTCCATCCCTGGTCAAGAGGTGAGGGTCTCCCTGGAAATACTTGAAAATCTAAATAACAAGGTCATTCTTTATATGGTATCTCTTGGATCACCCTCCCTCCCCATATTACTGTTCACCCTACATTCATTTCCCATCACTGCTGTAAACAGATGACCACGAACTTGGTGGTTTAAAACACACATTTATTAGCTTACAGTTCTATAGGTTCAAAGTCCAGCAAAATTCTCACTTGGCTAAAATCAAGGTATTGGCAGGGTTTCATTACTTTCTGGAGGCTGTAGGGGGTGAATCCGTTTGCTTGCCCTTCTCAAGTGTTACAGACTTTCCTTGGCTTGTAACCCCCTTCCTCCCTCTTCAAAGGTAGCAATGTTGTATGGCTCTGAGTTCCTCTGCTGCCCCCTTCTTCCACATTAAAGGACCCTGTGATTACACTGGGCTCACACTAATGATTCAGGACAATCTCCTGCTTTAAAAATTGGCTTATAGCAACCTTAATTCCATATGCAAATTTAACCTTCACCTTTGTCATATGAGGTAAAATATTCACAGGTCACAGGCATTAGGATGTGGAATTCCTTGTGGGGGCTATTATTCTGCCTACCACACACATCCAGTGACCATCCCTAATTTGGGCAACTATATACCTGAGGACCATAGTATCCCAGGGAAAGATTACCACAGAAGAACCAGAAAACCAAGTCAACACCAAGCCAATTTTTTTTTTTAAATTTGGGGTTTCAGAAGTTGAGGTCTAAACCGAAGGTAAAATATAATGATAATAATAGTAATGGAAAATCTGTGATGTGTTAGAGAATTAGCTTCTCCACCCCTCACCCCCCATCCCCCTAAAGAGCTAATAAGGATCAATCGAGCTTGGGAAGAGAGGAATGTTGGAAATCAAACAAGATGGTCTTGCAAACGCTATAGAATGTCCTTAAAAGAGATCCTGTGCTCCATTCACAACAGGCTTGTCCACAGGGTGGCTGAAGAGAATGAGGGGCTAGAGAAAATCAGGTGAGTTTGAGGGATTGGAAAGCAGAGAGCGTCTCAGCCTCACTTGCCAGATTGCATCTGGCACCTGACAAACATAGGGTGCTCTTCCTTGGCATGACAGCTGCCAACGACAAGTGCCTTCATGGTCTACCTATGTCAACAGGTCTTCAGCTAGCTCCCCGCAGGTCCCAATGCCCGCAGTGTGATATAGAAGAGCTGATGGCCTCAGTAGGGCAGGAAAGCATCTGATAGATAGAGCCAGCTGGCCTCAAATGACCTTGTGGTGGGGATGGAGAGAACAAGGCAGCAGGTACCAGGATAAACCACATGCCTATAAATCGCATGGGAACAGAGAGGTCCTGGCACAATACCATAAAGGAAAGACAGTGATGGACAAGTGCCAGACAAGACAGCAGGCACTAGAATTCACAGGCAGTGGTCCAGTACCGACCATCCTCTTACCCCCGTGCTTAAATGAACATCAGCCTCCTTTGAACTTAGATGTTCAGGAAGAGGTGGGAAGCAGAAAACCTAAGTTGAGCTAGAAGTATGTTTCCACTACCAATGGATGGAGCGGTACAGAAATGAAATTCAGTTACAGAAACATCATAGAAAATTAAATATGCTGTGCTCCTGAATTTTTGTGGCCCCAAACATCATACCCACTGCATAAAAACATCAGCAATCGTGGTCTCATCACCTTGCACATAAATGGCCTTTTGTAAATCCCTAATCATTTCCGAGTACGTACTTTGATTTTTCAGAAAACCTATGAGTTCAAGAGCTACTGCTCCCTTCTGAGAGATTAAGAAACTGAGACTAACGAGGTCAACGTAGATTCGAAAGCTCACCAATGACCAAGCCAGAACTTAAACCCAGTTCACTCAGGCCAGCCTTCTTTCTCAGCTCCTCTCCCACTATCTCCTTTCTGCACCACAGGAAAGCAAGGCCAAAATGGTTCTGGCAAGAAGAATATTGAAAACATGTCCTTGGACCTCTACCTGGCCACCTTGTGGTCCTATTGGGAAGTCACTCTGCTTCCCACGTGGGTGAGGGACCTGCTGTCCCAGTTTGTTGTGATGATGAGTTATTGGATGCAGACATGACTCGAGAACTCTAAAGTGCGAAAAATAGAAGGTGTTATTACTTTTTTTTTTTTTTGCCAGATGGAGTTTCTTAGAAGAGGGGCTGTAAGAAAAAGTTTCTCTCTGCGGGTATGACAAAGAGTCTACAGAGAAATAAGAGAAATCTTAAAGTTTAGAGTAAAAGTGGGTGTCTCCCCATCAACTCTGAAAGTGCAGAGAAGAGCTTACCTTAGCTGTATCGAGCCCTGAAGTTGAAGTTTTAACATTAGATCTTTAATCTAGAGAGGAAGGTCTCTGGCAACCTCATCAGAAGGCTGAATTTTCTCTTAACCTCCAGGGAAGGAATGTTCTTTTGCTCTCTCTCTGCATTTTGCCAGTTTACACTGATGGGAGGGACCAAGAGACATATCCCACCTAGGTACATGCTTGTGTGTGCACACCTCTGCATGCTGAGATTTCATTCTTCTGGGACATCTACCTTTGAGGAAAGGAAGTTCAGGAAACAGAACTGATGGAAAAAGGGAATAGAGGCAGACAACATAATGCCTTTCAGAAATGCCAGCTTTGTGTTTTGGAGACCACACTGCTGATCTGGGACATCTTTTTGAGTCGTGTGTCCACTGCCTAGCTTTAAGACTTGGGCAGGTCATCCTCTCTCTCACCGGGCCTCACTTTTCTATTATGCAAAACGGAGGGCAGGGTTGCAATACTCTGAAGTAGACACCTGCAGTCTACGGCCATACCACCCTGAACGTGCCCAATCTCATCTGAAGTAGGCACCTGCTGACACCAACCCCCCTTTCTGTTGCTTGCACCCTACTTTTCCTTGAGAGTCTGGGCCTTCCCTCAACTCACTACCGTGCATTTTAGGGCAAGTGCCACTTGGCCCAAGTCCCAGGTACGACTGGATCTCGGATGAGCCCAGTCCTCCCCCCTGACCACAGTGACTGGTACAGTGATGGATATGAGGACCAAGCTGGCCCAATGAGATGAAATCCTATGACTTTAGCTGGAGGAACTGGGAAAAAGATGCTCTTAGTGAGTGGGGAAGCCAGAGTTGTCCAGAGAATGGCATGGTGCTGAGGCAAGCAGAGACAAGAGAAGAGGGATCCCAATGACATTGTTTGATCCCCTTAATCCTACTGGGCCTTGACTTCTGTTTGATCCAATACATTTTTTCTTTTTGCCTAAACTAGTTCTGAGTTTCTGTCACTTGTAATCCTAAGAATTCTGATAAAAAAATCTCCACTTGCCCATCTACCTTTGAAGATCTGTTGATCTTTGAGTCTACAATACAGTTTAATTGCATTATTTCATTCTCTAGAAGTTTCTTCTTTGTATTGGTCTCCCAGCCATTGTCTATTTCCCTACCTGTGGTGCAGGCACATTAAGAGCTGACTGCGTGATAATATGATACTTTATGTGGAAAACCCAAAACACTCCACCCCAAAACTGCTAGAACTCCTACAGGAATTTAGTAAAGTGGCAGGATATAAAATCAATGCACAGAAATCACTTGCATTTCTATACACCAACAACAAACAGAAGAAAGAGAAATTAAGGAGTTGATCCCATTTACAATTGCATCGAAAATCATAGGATACCTAGGAATAAATCTAACCAAAGAGGCAAAGAATCTGTACTCAGAAAACCATAGAATACTCATGAAAGAAATTGAGGAAGACACAAAGAAATGGAAAAATGTTCCATGCTCATGGATTGGAAGAACAAATATTGTGAAGATGTCAATGCTACCTAGAGCAATCTACACATTCAATGCAATCCCTATCAAAATACCATCCACTTTTTTCAAAGAAATGGAACAAATAATCCTAAAATTTGTATGGAACCAGAAAAGACCCCGAATAGCCAGAGGAATGTTGAAAAAGAAAAGCAAAGCTGGTGGCATCACAATTCCAGACTCCAAGTTCTATTACAAAGCTGTCATCGTCAAGATAGTATGGTACTGGCACAAAAACAGACACGTAGATCAATGGAACAGAGTAGAGAGCCCAGAAATGGACCCTCAACTCTATGGTCAACTAATTTTCAACAAAGCAGGAAAGAATGTCCAATGGAAAAAAGACAGTCTCTTCAACAAATGGTGTTGGGAAAATTGGACAGCCACATGCAGAAGAATGAAACTGGACCAT
Source organism: Mirounga leonina (assembly GCF_011800145.1). NCBI lineage: Eukaryota > Metazoa > Chordata > Mammalia > Carnivora > Phocidae > Mirounga > Mirounga leonina. The sequence continues at coordinate 17,101,681 of NW_023270433.1, read as the reverse complement.
TTCCTTACACTACACACAAAAATAGACTCAAAATGGATGAAAGACCTAAATGTGAAAAAGGAATCCATCAAAATCCATGAGGATAACACAGGCAGCAACCTCTTCGACCTCAGTCGCAGCAACTTCTTCCTAGATCATCGCCAAAGGCAAGGGAAGCAACGGCAATACTGAACTATTGGGATTTCATCAAGATAAAAAGCTTTTGCACAACAAAACCTAAAGACAAACGACAGAATGGGAGAAGATATTTGCAAATGACATATCAGATAAAGGGCTTATCCAATTATTTGTTCACCCAGAGAACAAATAATCCAACCAAGAAATGGGCAGAAGACCCGAACAGACATTTCTGCAAAGAAGACATCTAAATGGCCAACAGACACATGAAAAAGTGCTCAACATCACTAGGCATCAGGGAAATCCAAATCAAAACCTCAATGAGATACCACCTCACACCAGTCAGAATGGCTCAAATTAACAAGTCAGGAAACAACACATGTTGGCAAGGATGCGGAGAAAGGGGAACCCTCCTACACTGTTGGTGGGAATGCAAGCTGGTGCAGCCACTCTGGAAAACAGTATGGAGGCTCCTCAAAAAGTTGAAAATAGAGCTACCCTATGACCCAGCAATTGCACTACTGGGTATTTATCCCAAAGATACAAATGTAGTGATCCGAAGGGGCACATACATGCACCCCAATGTTTATAGCAGCAATGTCCATAATAGCCAAGCTATGGGAAGAGCCCAGATGTCCGTCGACAGATGAACGGATAAAGAAAATGTGCTTTATATATACAATGGAATATTATGCAGCCATCAAAAAAAAAATGAAATCTTGTCGTGGATGGAACTAGAGGGTATTATGCTAAGCGAAATAAGTCAATCAGAGAAAGATAAGTATCATATGATCTCACTGATATGAGGAATTTGAGAAACAAGACACAGGATCATAGGGGAAGGGAGGGAAAAATGACACAAGATGACACCAGAGAGGGAGACAAACCATAAGAGACTCTTAATCTCAGGAAACAAACTGAGGGTTGCTGGAGTGGAGGGTGCTGGGAGGGATGGGGTGATTAGATGATGGACATTGGGGACGGTATGTGCTATGGTGAGCGCTGTGAATTGTGTAAGACTGATGAATCACAGAACTGTACCCCTGAAACAAATAATACATTATATGTTAATAAAAAAAAGAGCTGACTGCGTATTCTATTTCCTGTGGTCTCTCCCAGAGACACAGTCCTGGCCCACATCCCTGGCCCCATTCCTCCCTCCATCCCTAATTTCTTTCTTATTTACTGAGATGGTTGGGTTGCTAAGTTGAATCAACAGATTCCTGGGGTTCTCCCTCAGTTTACTGGGCGGGATAAACTAGAAAAAAGCCAGTCTGTGCTATAAATGATCACAGGGTCTATAACAGAGGTAGTAGGCATGTGGAAACAGTAATGATCTTTAGAAGAGTATGGTCACTTTTCCAAGGTGGGGAGGGAAAAAAAGACAAATCTGGAAAGAGGTCTACTTGTTTGCTACACAGGCTGGTGGGGAGCAATTCACTCTAGGCTAAAAGACGGTAGGAGCAAAGGCTCTGAGGCATTAAACGGGGATGTATGTTCAGAGAACCACACCTAATTCACTCCACCGGCTCTAGTGTAGAAGGAAGCAAAGTGATGGAGAGGTTGGAAAGGGTCAAATCAAGAAGGCATCGAATGCCAGGTGAAGAAGTTCATCTTGAAGGGCGAAGTTTACCAAGTGTGCTTCCATGAGCTCTGCCTCCCCACACATAAAACACTCACTAAATTGTTACAAATTCAGGTTCCTGGGACCTAACCCCCTCTACAGTATCAATATTACTGGTGTGGGACCCTGGAACCTACATTTGAAACAAGCACCCTATGTCATTCTGATAAAACAAACCATCCAGTTTGAAAGCCTCTTCTATAGGCAACAAAGATCCTCAAAATCCTCTGTGTCCTTATGCCATGCTTCATTCTGGAGCCTTAAGCAGATAAGACTGCCATTCCCCTCCATGCCCTTGCCTTGGCTATACCCACTCTTTCCCTAATGTAAGTTGACCCACCTCTTGAAGCCAGTTAAACACCATCTTCCCCAACTTCAACCAACCTTAAGGTCTCCACTGAAACTTTCTCTTCTGGACATCTCATTGACATGATCCCATTGTGCCCACAGAGGTAAGACATGCCCTACCTCACCCCCAAATGGACAGTCCCCTTCCTGAGGCCAGGAGCTCTCAAGGACCTATTGCATATTGGGCACTGGAGTTCTGATGTCTCATTTCATTCTTCCAACAATTCCACAAGGTAGGTTTAACGATCCCACTTTACAGATGGAGAAACCACGGGAGCCTGGTGTGCTGAAGGCCACAGAGGCAGCAGCCATGAGCGAGCTACCCCTCACAGGGAGAGGCCTCCAGCAAGCAGCCTTGGCACCTGGGCCAGCTCCATGGTCATGGGCCAATGGCACTTACCACACATCCTGAGGAGTCTACCTGGCGGTCAGACACACACTTGAAGTTTCGAGTGCAGCCCCCATTGTTCCGAGAGCAGTCACGAACTGGCCCAAAGGAGGACAGCAGGTCGTTGATGGTTTCGAAGTATGTGGACAGCATCGCTTCTTCCCTTGGAGACAAAGGGGATGGTTAAACCCCAAAGACATGTGTATCATTAGATTAAAAAAAATTAAATATGCATTCATTACAGTTAAGAGCACCATTTATGGTATTTGTAATCAAGAAAATGATACAAATACATATCTAAAAAGAAAATAGTAAGAAAAAATCCAATAGGTATGCCATCATATGACCTGATGTTTGTCTACTTGTGATGAAAAGGAATATACTTGGAACTTGGCACTCTTTATTTCACTAATCCTCATAATTTGGGAAGGTAGGCTTGAGATTTTCATTTTACCAATAAGTGAACTGTGGCTCAGAAGTGGCTGAAGTGTCTTGCTGAAGTCCACCCAGCTTGTAATGTGGCAGAACTGAAGTTTGTGCCAAGCTCCATCTGAGTCCAAAAAGGAAAGCTCTTCCTGCTATACAACTCTTAACTCACATTCTGTATGTTTCTACAGATTCCAGACCTCCCCATAGCAACTCCGCAAAATGAGCACATTCTTATTATCCCTACTTTGGATATACATTGAAACTATTAAAGGTATGGGATTTCCCCCAAGTTACAAAGCCTATAAACAGCAAAGCTAAGACACAAACACAGGACTGTCTGACTCTAGAACCTTAGAGCTTTATTTTTCATACTATTGCATAAATGTGACCCCGTCCAGACTGACAGCAAGAGCTGCTGGAAAGGTAATGGGATTCTAGGCAAATGCATCCTTCCTCCCAAATGAGGTTCCCAAGAGATGAGACTGGGCTAGGTACCATGATCCATGGATCTGCCAAAGTTTTATTAGATGAGATATACAGACAGGAGTTTTTGGATGCTGCTTTCTGGCAAAAGGGCCCCCAGATAAGGATATCCTAGCATTGGAGTATCTGTGATGCCCACAGTTGCAGAAGATATTAAAGGGACACCACAGGCACCGAGTCGAGGTACACATTATCCCATGATATAGGACTCATGGGATCCAGAATTGTGAAAGAAGGGAGATGCTTATTGCAAGAAGAGGCCAGGGAGTGCTATTGGTGATACCTCTGGACCATCCTTCATCCTTCTCTCACTGTTTCCTTCCGGAGGCATGGAGTTCTACGTTTTTGTGTCCTAGCTTATTTTCTATCTCCAGTATGATCCCCTTCTATACTATCTTTCATACTGACTGTCAGTGAATCTTGTACATTCCAGTTCTAATTCATACCTCACTCATCAATAATAGCTCTCCATTACTTACAGAAGAAAATCTAAGTTAGTTTCCTTGGCATTCAAGGTCCTTCATAATTTGGTCTCTGCCTGCCCATCCAGCTCCATTTACCCTGTCCTCATATTCTCTACTGGCTAGCCACAGGTCTCTTCTCATTCCCTGAACACACAATCTTAGGTTAGCTTCTCTGAGAACAGACTCTGAAACAGAGTTGCACACAGCAGATTTTTCAAGGATCCCTCTTCTACACTTGTAGGAAGTAAGCAAGGCAGGACTGGACAAGGGAGAGGCCGACCTGCAATGTGGTTAATGCAAATAGATCTGAAGCTTCAGTTTGTCTTTAGGGGAGCTCTAGAGCTGGGTGGCCCTTTAAGGATGTCCTGATTAGAGACAAGGGGCCCTGCCCTCTGTATCACCATGTTGGCCAGTCACTGGCCAAGGGCTGCCATCTGGAAGGTGGTATCCTTGGGTGAGGCAGTTCATTGAAGGCAATACCCAGGGAGGAACACAGCTATGGGCCACGAGCCACCATCCAGGGGACGGGCAGGTCATCCCTGAAAAAGGGATCTGAGTATAGTATGTACCTTCACTTCTCAGAATCCTTAATCATGCTTTTGGGTCTGGGATGCTCATCTCTGATTCTTCTCCCTGATAAAATCCCAAGAATCCTTCAAAACTATTCAAATTCAGGGCACCTGGGTGGCTCAGACAGTTAAGCGTCTGCTTTAGGCACAGGTCATGATCCCCAAGTCCTGGGATTGAGTCCCGCATCCGGCTCCCTGCTCAGCAGGTAGCCTGCTTCTCCCTCTGCCTCTGCCAGTCTCTCTCTCTCTCTCCCTGTCTCTCATGAATAAATAAATAAAATCTTTAAAAAAAACAAAAAAACTATTCAAATTCATCCATCCATCTATTCATTCATATATTGCACATGCTTATTGAGTGCTTACTTCATAGGAGGCACTATTCTAAGTACTGGGGATGCAGAAGTGACGTAGGACAAAGGCCTTACCTCCACAGAGCTTGCTATGAGTTCCTTTGTGAAACCCTGTCTACATCCCCCAACCAACCAGAATTAATTTCTTTTCCCTCTGAACACATTGTTTAAATCTATTTTTTTTAAAGATTTTATTTATTTATTTCAGAGAGAGAGAATGAGAGAGAGCACATGAGAGGGGGGAGGGGCAGAGGGAGAAGCAGACTCCCTGCAGAGCAGGGAGCCCGATGCGGACTCGATCCCAGGACTCCAGGATCATGACCTGAGCCGAAGGCAGTCGCTTAACCAACTGAGCCACCCAGGCGCCCTTGTTTAAATCTATTATCTCACTGATCTTAATCATTGGCTCTATGGTTTCCCAGAAAGACCATGAGCTTTTTGAGCAAATGCCTCAAGAGTTACTCATCCCTCTCTAGCCCCCAGCACAAGGCCTGGCAAAAACTTGTGATAAGTAAATGTTTTCCAGAAGAAACAAAACACCAGAAGGCATGGATGCAGCCTCCACCTGTCATTGGTCTCAGCAAGAGGGATACGCCTCTGCTCACCCCCAACTCTAGGTTCCCGTCCCAAGTCCTTCACACTCAGGTCTGTAGTACAAGGACAACAGAGAAGATGACAGGAGAGCTGCTAGACTAGCCCTCACTTCCCAGCTTGACACAGGATGAGGTCAGGGTGACAGGTGGATGGGGGAAGAGAACTAACAGTTCCTGAACTGAGGCTGCTCTTGGGAGACTTGCCACTTTTGAATCATGGAAAGATTTGAGGATTCTGAGAAGACATTAAGGCTATTAAAATATTAATATCCTTAGAGGGAGAAGAAGAAGAAGTGAGAATTAAAATGAGGAGATAAAGACAGAGGGAGGGACAAGCTGAGAAAGTGTGAGACCACGTAAAGAGATAAACATGTAGAGAAATTGCTAGAAAGGACAGAAATGGATGGATGGATGGATGGATGGATGGATGGATGGATGGGTGGGTAGATGGATGGATAGACAGACAGAAAAATATAGAGACAGAGAGACACATCCAGAGGAGTGTCATAGAGAGAGAGATTAAAAGAGAGGACTATGGAGGCAGAGAAAGTATGTGAAAAGAGAGTCTGAAATGAAGAGCTAGGTTAGGGAGAAACAGGAGTAAGAAACACAGAGATTTAAAAGGAGAAAACATCAAGGTAAACAGAACAAGGGTGTCCTGAATCGAGCACAGGGAGAGGGGAAGGGAGGAGGAGGGGGCGGGGGGAAGGGGATGGGGAAGGAAACAGCCTCAGAAAGACAGAGAATGAAAGTGAAGAAAAAGACCCTGAGTGAGTGGAAGAGAACACACACAGGGACACAGAGAGCAGTCAGAGAATGACAAAGAAAAACAAAGGAAAAAAAGATAAAAACAAGCAAAAAATGTCACCTTGCAGTGGAACCGGAGACAGCTCAGGCTATACAAATAAGGAGGCTGCTAGCTTTTAAAAGGATTGAGTCTGCATAAACATCAGTTACATGAGGGGAACATTATTTCAAACACAAAGACCTGACACTGGGGCTTTACTGAGCCTAGCAGTGATTGTGTCAGGCTGGAGAAATGAAGAATCATCTGGCACAAGCGAGAGAAGTAGCTCAAGGCAAACCCTGATATTTTCTTAACTCCAGACTTAATCCCTCATCCCAGCTGCTGAGTTTAGGATTGGGGATCTGTTGGAGCTTAAAGCTGCCCCAATAGCTGGGGGCAAAGGATCAGGGGACTAGCACTGCAGGTTGAGGTGGGCTGGGGTGACAGAGAGAACTGGGTGACTCACAGCTTTGCCAGAAATCACCATTAACACCAACATCTTCATCATCTCTAACTTTCTGAGCACCTGCTGTGCATGGACACTGTGCCAGGCTCCTTCCCCAGGCCCTGTCCTTTGACTTTCACCATTGGCCTAGGAAGTATACCTTTTTATTCCTACCCTGCAGCTGGAGAGACTGGGTCTTGTGGGTAGGGGAGTTCTGTTACTCTCCCTGGTCCATGAGGTGGAGAGGCCAGAGTGTGGATCCAAGTCAGCCTGATGTCAGGTCCTGAGCTTTCTCTGTGCCATGGGTGAGCTAGGCCAACTTGCCCCGTGACCCGGGGCGAGACAGAGCTCTTATAACAGGAGAGACGGTAGCAATCTGCATCCAATCTCTGTGTCTTCGTGGAGGAAGAACTGGAAGGGCAGAACCTGGACAACCTCTGCATTCCTCCCAGCACTGTCTCCTGGCCTGTGTATATGCCGTAATAGCCTTGATCCACGCTGGAGTAAGAAGGGGAACCGTGGTGCACTCATTTCCCAGCGTTGCCATAACAAGTACCTGGAATCAGATGCTTTAGAACAAGAGAAACTTACTTTCTCCCAGTTCTGAAGGTTGGAAGCTAAACTCAAGGTGTCAGCAGAGCTTTGCTTCCTCTGTAGGCTCTAGAGGAGAATCCTTGCTTGCCTCTGCATAGCTTCCCTTGGCTCCTGGCAACCTTGGCATCCCTTGGCTTATAGTCAAATCACTCCAACCTCTGCCTCCAGCTACACATGGCCTTCTCCCTGCATCTGAGTCTTTTCCTCTTCTTACAATGACACCATCCAATGGATTTAGCATCACCCTAATCCATTATGATCTTATCTCGATTACATTGGCAAACACCCTATTTCCAAAGGTCACATTCTGAGAATCTGGGTGGACATGAATTTTGGGGGCACATGACTCAACCTACTTATCCATGCCTCAGAGGAAAGTCCTCAAGATCCTGCAGTAGGAGACAGCCGGGACTAGAACACTCTGGTCCTTGGCTCTTACTTCAGTGCTCCTAACCCCACACCAGCCCTTCCAGTTCCGGACCCTGCCTGTTACATTGTGGAATTTGCAAGGCCTATAAAGTCTTAGAAAAAGGACCCTGATAAAGCCACTTCTGCACTTGAGAGGAGAAAAAGACCAACTTTAATCAAGTACATAACACATCCCAGGCAGAACAGGGGTCAGCAAGCTTCTCTTTATAGGAGTCTATAGCAAATATCTTAGGCTTTGGAAGTCATACAGTCTCTGACCCAACTACTCAAATCTGCTTTAGTGATGCTCAAGCAGCCACAGACAATATGTTACGACAATATGCAAAGTGCAGTGAGTTAGGATGGTATGTTTCATTAAGACTGTATGTACAAAAAGACACAGCAGGCTGGATGGCTATTTCTTGGTGTTTGTTTGTTTTGATGGGAACACCCACAGGTCAGTGTTGGGAGTTAAGATCTGAACCCAGCTACACCCGACTCTACAACCCACGTTCTTGCTCCTACGTGAAGTTTCATCTGCACCTCAGTCTTCTCATCTGTAAAGTAGAAACAGTATGTTTCTAGCTCCCAACCATGTAGGATCATTGTGAGAACACAATGACACAATGCACAGAAGCCCAATTACTCTCATCTATTCATCATCCATTCATTCAAGACACCTTTGGGCACCCACTGCAGGCCAGGTACCGAGCTGATCATGACTCCGCTCTCCTTTGGCCTCTCCACACCTCTGTTCCTGCACCTGCCAGGTCCAGGTGCTGTCCACAGTGTTGCCAAGCACCTCTCCAGCTCTGGCATCTGAATTCTTTCTTTCTGATAATCCTGCTTTCAAAACGGAGTCAGCCAGACCCCTGCAGACCGAGTGAGGCTGCCATCCCCACGCTACCTGATTGCTCCAGTGCAAATGCATCACCTGGGTCCCATTTGACTGAGTCAGCAGAGCCCCACACAGGGTGAGTATGAGGCAGGGCAGCTGGGGACAGATGCTGACGTGGCCTGCTCTTAATAAACTCCAGGGGATGTCTGTGTCACTCACAGAGAGGTGTGAACAGATGACTCAGGGCCCAGACACTGACACGGCCCCACGGATGGGGACTAATCATTCTCTGGTAACAATGGGCTGCCTGGTCTCCTGAGCTCCCGGGGAGGGAGGAACCTCGGGCAGCTACCTCCGCCCCAGTGGCATGAGCAGCAGTGTAGACCAGTGGGTATGCAGCAGCTTTGTCTCCTGGCTTCACTCACTATGAGACTCTGGACAAGTCCCTTATACTCTGAGCCTCCACTTCCTCATCTGAAAAATGGGTCTAGGAACACCTAGCTGGCAGAGTTAGCCTGAGAAATAATGTAGACAATGTATGTAAGAAAGTGTCCAATGGCTGTAGTGATTAGTACCATCTCCGTGTCCCTCAAAGTTGCAAGAAACATGGCTTGAGAATGTAAGGAGCTCAATAATGAAGAAGGGAAGGTCTGTTCACTCATTCAAATTTTTCATTGATGTCTAATTTCTTGCTGGGCCCCGAGCTGGTTCCTGGGGCACTTAGGCATAGGTGTGACATAGCATGAGCTAGGGAGGTAGGAAAAAAACCACAGAAGTTACCCTCGCAATATAACTGGGGCCACGGGATCATAAAGAGGTCCCCCTTCAGCCAGACCCCGGAAGTGGGGGGTCAGACAAGGCTTTCTGGAGGGGACAGTATTGAACCTGAGACATAAAGGATGAGCAGGAATTGGCCAAATGAAGGAGAGTGGTATGGGATAAGAGTATTGCAGGCAGAGGGAACAGAATATGTTAAGTCCCAGAGAGGTCAGGGAAGACAGGCCCAGGTTCAGGGAACTTTAAGCAGTGCAAGGAAGCATGAGTGCTGGGATGGGGTGAGGTGTGGCAAAGGATGAGGCAGCAGACAAGCCAGGCAAGGTTTTGTGTGCCAGGCCTTGGCAATTCTGGACTTCACCCTGGGAGATATAGGGTACCCTCCAGAGATTTCTAAAAACAGATCCTACTTTTATTCCCACTAGTAACATAGATCGGTATTTTCTACAAATCATTATGGCAAGAAAAACAACAAGAATAGTGAATGCTTCTTGGGCATTCATCACATGCCCTGAAATGTATCAAGCATTGCTTGTGTCCACCTACTTAACTCTCATTACAAAAAAAAAAAAAAAAAGTGATGTAAATGCTATGATCATCCCCATTTTACAGAAGAAGAAACTGAGGCGCCATTGTGAGGATGAAAGGCTGTTTTGAGACCAACTGAAGATAATGTAGGTACAGTCTCAGGATGGGGGCCGAGGTACACGGCCAGTTTTATAAAGATGAGTCATAAAAGGCTTCTGGGCAGGGGTGAGCTGCCGCAGGCCACAGGGAGGCAGATTTGGGCTTTTCTAACATCAGAGCCTTTGAGCAAGGTCCTGCTGCTGGCCCGCCACTGCAGGAGTGCAAATGGAGGAGGGATGGCCATTTTCGGGGCTGGTTGTGGAGGAAAGTCCAGCTTCCAGGGAGGGCTGTCCAGTATCATTGTGATGGGGAGAAACAATGGATAATATCTATCGAGAACTGAAGACAGGCAAGCTTTGATGTAACACGGCTTCTCCGGTTATTTCTTGCCATAGCCCCGTGGGACGGTGCTATTCCTACGGCCCCTTCTGTTGATTAACAAAGAAATGCACACCCTTGCGTGCAGGAACCCGCACTCACGGCGGTGGGGGCTGGCCCCCATGTCACACGGCACGTCAGCGTGGCGGAGCGGGGGCCCTGCCCTGGGGTGTCCGCTTCTGAGCCAACACTGTCCTGTTTTCCCCCTTCCCATCCCTTCCCAGCTGGAGATTCTGGGGCTGGTGTTCCAGCTGACACTTCTCATTCCCCTTCTCTAGCAATTACGGCTCGCTCTAATTTAGGTCAAGAATATATATCGCTGTGCAGAGTGGTCTCCGAGCTTCCTGTGAGTATCTGTGCCTTTGAGTAGCTCGCAAGCTTCCTGCGTGCTGAGATTCTTCCTCACTCACTTCCCCCCATGTGCTGGGTGTGAGCAGCTGTTCTGTGAATACGCACAGGCGGTGAAGGAAGAGGAGGGACCAGGGGGGGCCATCAGCTGCGTGGTCTTGGGGACAAAGAGAAAATGACTGAGTGTCCACTGCCCCTCTGGAAAACGGGGACAATAAGATTCAGCTCACAGGGTTGTGGTCAGGACTCTGGGAAATGGAAGCTATCAAGGCCACTCCTCTGCACCGGGCCCAAACAGGGGGTCTCAATAAGGGGCTGAAGGTTCGGGATACAGGGAGGGACAAACAGAGCAAGGGCTTTGTTCTCTTGGAATGCACAGCTCACTTGATGGCACATAGTCACCCAGCAAGTCCCCGCGTCTATGCCTACTTCGAAATCTGTGCCTCTGTCCGCGTCTACATCTGTAATTACAAACTATAGTAGATGCTGAAAAAAGACAGGGTGGTAAGAGAGCCTATCTCAGAGGGGCCAGTCTAATCTAGGGAGTGGAGGATGGGAGTTGGGACACAGGCTGGGGGAAGCCGATTTCCCCCAAGAGCATCAGGCCCTGAAGCTAAACCAGCCAGTGGCCTGGTGAAGTTCTGTCACTCCAGGGCTCTCCCCAGGAGTGTCGGGATAAGGTGTGACCCCCCACCCCCACGTGCCCAATGACCATGGAGTCCATCCGATCTCTGCGGCCATCATTCCTTGGCAAAAAGTTATCACCTCGTTCTGACTGCTCCATCACAGAAATTCTCCTCCTCAGCCTATCCCCCTTTCTCCTGGCCCTTGTGAATCCCATCATCACATTTAAAAGAAACCATGATTTAAAAAGTTCTTAATCTCAGGAAACAAACTGAGGGTTGCTGGAGTGGTGGGGGGTGAGAGGGATGGGGTGGCTGGGTGATGGATATTGGGGAGGGTATGTGCTATGGTGAGCGCTGTGAATTGTGTAAGACTGATGAATCACAGAACTGTACCCCTGAAACAAATAATACATTATGTGTTAATCTAAAAAAAATGTTCGGTGACAAATGCTGAGGATTGAGGATTACTTATTTATGAAATACCCACACGGAGTCATTGAGAGCTCCTTACATCTCTCTTCTCAGAGAGAAGCTAGTTAAGATGGGCCCCAGGGGTGGGAGGGCAGGGGGTTCTCAGGAACAGCTGCTCAGGAAGCCCAGCCAGGAGCGCGCCCGCTCCCCAGGGAGGGTGGAAGGCCCCAGGGACCTGGGGTAGCAGAGGGAGCTGCCTGGATCCAGGAGAGCTCGCCAGTAGAGCAGAAATGGGGTGATGTCACCCAGCAGGAAGAGTATAGGCTGCAGGCTCCAGGCACAGGACCCGGCTCTGGCTCTGCCTCGCTCTGCTGGGTGTCCCCAGGTGACTTCCCATCCTCTCTGAGCCTCTCAGGTTCCACATCGATACAACAATTGGGTGATCTGGAAGGGTCCGTCCAGCTCAGATTTCTAATAACATTATGTGGCTTCGCAGGAAAGATAGGGTGGAAATATAAGAATGGGGTAAGGGGGAGAGAGAATACCCATTGTTTCCACTGTATCTGTCATTGCCATTGTTGGGCACCTATGGAAATCAAGGGGCTGATACAATCAGCAGGGAAATCAGAAAGTGTTTACCCTGTGTTACCACGAAGAAACCACGGGCTCAAACCAGGCCCTGCCCCTTCTCAGCTGAGAAAACCGTCACATCTCATTTCACCTCCCTGAGGCTCAGCTTCCTCAAGCATGGATCATGGGCAACAGCGCCTAACTCTTAGGTAACCGTGAGGATCATGAGATGATAAAAGGGTTCTAGAGGGGAGGGGGGTGGGGGGATGGGTTAGCCTGGTGATGGGTATTAAAGAGGGTTTGTATTGAATGGAGCAATGGGTGTTATGCACAAACAATGAATCATGGAACACTATATCAAAAACTAATGATGTAATGTATGGTGATTAACATAACATAATAAAATAAAATTAAAAAAAAATCTTAAACAGTTTGAAAAAAAAAAAGGCTCCATGAAGGCAGGGCTCTGGTGCCCTCACTGCAGTCCAGCACCTGGAACGCTGGACAGGCTCCAGACTGTTATCAGAAAGATGAATGAGTACATGAATGAATGAATGAATCCAAACTGCTGTCAACTACTCCACCCAGGTACTCATTTTTATTGTTGTGTTGTTACTAACAATAGCAGGCTTCTCCTCAATCCTGAAAGCTACTTGAACCAGAGAACAGGGAGCTCCTAACTCAGTGCCCAGGACCCCTTTGTCAGCCTGCAGAAGCATATGGACCACATCTTAGAATAACATTTTTAAATGGAGAAAATCAAATGCAGAAAACATTTCAAAAGGAACCACATATCAAAAACAGTTTTTAAAAAGCCAGCTGCAATATAATACTATATATGCTTCTTTGTGGACACATTAATAAAAATATCCAGTAACAGATGTAATAATGACCATAAATTGGAAGTAGTGATGAGCAGAAACTAGATTTGAAGATCTGCAACAAAGGAAAGATGATAGAAAACTGCATGTGATTTCTTTTAGTGACGAAGTCATAGGTGCTGTTAACACGCCCATGTCTACAATAGAAGAAAATGCTAAATTTCAATGAGCAGTTGGTGAAAGTGAAAATGTATTATTTTTCCATGTGATTTCATGGACCTCCAGCTTGGACCCCAGGTTGAGAGCCTCTGCCTAGACCAGCACTTTGATAGAGAAAGTTTCTCCCTGAATATATGCTGGTGTGTGAGCAGAACCAAAAGCTTGGGTCTAGAGAAAAGGAGGCAGGACATTAAAACCCAGCTATGATCACACCAACATCATTCCTTCTTGCAGGGGCATGGGCGGTGTGCTGAAGGGAGAACAGACTTTGACTTCAGACAAAAATTTTACAAAGCTCTCAAGGGTCTTTCCTGGCACGAGTGACCCCCTCCCTGAGCTTCTGTTTCCTCATCTGTAAATGCATCATTGCTGTGTTTCCTGCAGGATGGCTGCAGGACTGGGTGAAATAAACAAGGCAGTGCAAGACCTGTACAAAGATGCAAATGGGAGCCCCTCTCTGTCGCTCATCTGTTCCTCCTGGGGTGAGACAAGTTTATTGCAGTCACCCACACATGTACCACGGTGGGGACACATTTCTGCATTCTTTAGCACTACTGAGTACCAGGCCATCTGCTAGATACCCAACACCCAGACGTGCCCAGACAAAGCCCCGCCCTCAAGAAGTGCATAGGCTGGGGCAAGGGACAGCAGGGTTTACAATATGAAGCAGAGGGAACACTTACGGTAGAGATGCATAAAAATACACGAGATCCCCAAGAGGAAGCAATGAATTCTTCCTGGCCTGCTTAAGGCAGGCTTCCTGGAGGGGGCAGCCGTACATTGGCTGTTCTAGGAAGACGAAGACAATGATGAGGAGTAGGAAGGGGAGGAAGAGGGAAGGAAGAAGAAAGGAGGAGAAGAAAGGCAGGACAGGTGTCAAAGGATGGCACAAAACAAGAGTAACTAAAATGTGTTAGGGGGTGGGGAGGGAGGATTGTTGGGGGAAATAAGCAGAGAGCCCATTAGTAAAGTGAGGGGTGAGCCAGAGAAAAGGAAGCTCACCAGTTCAAGCCCAGAAGGCAGATCTTATTACCTCATTTTATAGATGAGAAAGCTGAGGCTCAGAGTGGTAAAGTCATATACTATCCCATAGTTCCGAAAAAGTGGAGCCCCAGCAGGAATCCAACCAAGCTCCGAATCCATGCTCTCCCGAGTGCGGTACTGAGTGCCACTTGTAGAAGACTGCTTTCAGGAAACCTACCCAAAGTCAGAATCGGGAACCAGAAACCTTGAGGAATAGGACTTTGGTGATGGGAGAAGCACTGCTTTCCCCGAAAAGGCAGGCCTCACCCCCTTCCCTTGCCTTACCGGCTCCATCTCCTACTCCTCCAGCCCTGGCTGTTCGGCCACTAGCCTGCAGGGGACGCCTGAGTGCTGGTGAACACGGGAGTCTGGTCTCCAGACAGCTGTCAGCCCGCAGCCAGGCTACGTGGGCCCTGGGGGCTTCTCTCCTGCCCTCTGCACCCCCACCCTGCCAGGGGCCTCTGCTTCTGGCTTCTGTCCCAGCCAGGCTGCCTCTGCCACGTGCTGGCAAGAGGGTCCCAGGGCCAGCACAGGTGGGAGGGAGCCAGCACCTGCCTCCCTCCCAGGGCACTGGCCAGTACCTGTAGAAAGCCCTAGAGCATCGGCATGCTGGCCATTGCTGAGACAGGGGGAGAAGTTTCTAAAAAGCGTTTGGGGGGCGCCTGGGTGGCTCAGTTGGTTAAACGACTGCCTTCGGCTCAGGTCATGATCCTGGAGTCCCGGGATCGAGTCCCGCATCGGGCTCCCTGCTCAGCGGGGGGTCTGCTTCTCCCTCTGACCCTCTTCCCTCTTGTGTTCTCTGTCTCTCATTCTCTCTCTCTCAAATAAATAAATAAAATCTTTAAAAAAAATAAAAAATAAATAAAAAGCGTTTGGAGGACAGGGACAGGCAACAACTTCATTTTCCAGCTTCACGAGCTCTTCCTTAGCTAGTTTTCCAACTTCACGAGCTCTTCCTTAGCTAGGGGCATGTTAGACTCACTCTGCTGACAAATCCTCATTGACTTTGAAGACTTCTTCTCTCCTTCACGCAGCCAAGCCAAATTAGTCGTGTTCTCTGTGGCCTCACTGAATGCTGAGTATGCTTTCTTAGTACTAATAATAGCGTGGTAGCCAAAGGGTGAGCTCTCCACCTGCCCTGTCTCTTACAATACTCGCGGCACCCCTGCCAGAGAGGCCAAGGGAAGGGAAGAGACCTGCTTGAGGTCACGATCAAGTCCACACCTAGCTCTGTCTGACTTCAAAGCTGGAGGCATTTTTACCTTCCATGCCAGCCCACCACCAATTTCACCCCTTTTCATGAACGAAGTGTGTAATACAGCCCGCCTCCTCTGGGAACAATCCCACGGACTGCACAGAGCTTGGCCTGGAAACGGGTACAGGGGATGTTTGAGCAGAGAAGGAAAGAAAGGAGGGCTTCAGGAGAGAGGAAGGAAGGAAGGAGCAGCAGCCCGTTTTATCTTCCCATCACACTGTGTGTTTCTAAAGGCAGGAGTCTCTGCCCCCGCGCAGGGCCCAGTACAGAGACATTTAATAAGGAGGTGGCGCATATTTGTTGAATATTTAAATGAACTGATGGAAGCGTAAACAGACAACAAGAGAACTCACTGAGGAACTCCTCAAAGAACAAATACACTAGTCTGATTTCCTGGGAAATTGGTCTTTGAAAGAATTTGAGCTTTTAAGAGCGCAAGGCTCTGCAACCCTTAACAGCTCCCCTTGTGGGAATTACAGGGTCACAGTTTAGGAAGATGAAGAGATAAAAACGCAGATCAGTGCGGCCCTCTCTGCAGACTAGGCCCCTTGGAATGGGAGCTGTCGTTCAGCAGGCGTACAAGTTCTAGAAGTCTACACTATCACGTAGCACCTGGGGATGACAACAGTGTGTCATGCAATTTAAAATTTTCTTGAGAGAGTAAATCTCGTGTTCAATGTTCTTACCACAAACAAGCCAACGGACTAACAAAAACAACAACAAAAAAGGAAGAGGCAGGAGGAAACTTCTGGAAGTGATGGATGTGTTCAGTACCTTGATGGTGGTAACAGTTTCACAGGTATATGCACATGTCCAAACGTATCCAACTACATACGTCAAATACGTGCAGTTTTTTTTGGTATATCAATTATACCTTAATCCAGCTGCTAATCATTAAAATAAAAAAATGCCCTTGGCAGGCGCCTGAATGGCTCACTTGGTTGAGCGTCTGACTCTTGATTTCAGCTCAGATCATGATCTCAGGGTCGAGATTGAGCCCTGAGTCAGGCTCATTAGATCAAGCCCCACGTCGGGCTCCATGCTGAGTGTGTAGCCTGCTTAAAATCCTCTCCCTTTCCCTCTGCCCCTCCCCTGGCTTGTGCACTCACTCTCTCTCTTAAAAAAAAAAAAAAAAAAAAAAAAAGAGACCTTGGAATCCCAAGCCACTGACAAGGTCATGGCGTTCCCCAGACTTCACAGTTACAGAGCGGTCTCTAGCCGAGAAATTCTCTCTCTACATGTGTCCTTTGAGGTGGCTTCCTTATGCCACCCCTTGTGCCTTGATTACCTTCCGACCCCATAGGTGGCCACAGCCCTGTGCTCTCCCAGCTCCTGGACATGGCCAGCTTCCATGTGGTGGGCAGGGGTGCAAGGAGAAATTCAGCCAAGTTGCAGGAAGGGAGTGGACTGAAGCCCTGAGGGAAATGTAGGGTAGCAGGGACTCCCAGAACTGGACAGCACTTTGTAATTCCAAAATGCTTCTTGGCCAAACAAACCTAGAGCTAGAACAGTGGGGGAAGCATTTTCAAGGTGAGGCATCACTTATTGGGCTGTCACAGTTATCCCTGGTCTTGTTTCCATTTTACAGATGAACAAACTGAGTCCCTGAGAGGTAAAATGGTTTGCTTAAATCAGACCCTCTGATGTTTTGAGCAGTGTCCATATTCTGTAGTGGTTGGTGGAGGGGTGCTGCTTGGAGGAGAGAGGATTTGAGAGGTTTTGAATGTGGCTGTAGGATAAAAAGTATCCATCCAGGGTAGTATGTGTGGGGAATGGAGGGGACCGTGTGCCAGCAAAGGGACAGGGATGCTGGAGAATGAAATCCTGTTCTGTGACGTAGGGGAATCTATTCTACAACACAGATGTAGGAAGCAGACAAAATCTAAGTGGTGTTAGCACAAAGGAAAGAAAGAAATGTTAAAAAGAGAACAGTCTGGAACACTGGAAAGCATTCAGGACCCCAGGAAGAGGAGTCGGAGTTGGAATTCCAGCTCGGCCTGCAACCTCACTGCATAACCTGGAGTCACATGGTCTCTCTTGACCTTGGCTTCCTCATTTGCCAAATGGATACTATATAGCACCTACCTCTCAGGACAGATATGGTCACGAAATGACATAAACCACCGAAAGCAGCCCACATGTGGCCTGGCATGGAATAAGAACCCAGCCAGTGTGAGTTCCCTGTTAGCTGCACCTCTCAGCCAGGATCTGGGGTGACTGCTGTCCTTACATAGTGGTGGCAGATTCGAAGAAAACACAATTTTGCAAGAGACTCCATCTTATGTAGCACACAAGGCACTTCTAGCTACCTACCCAAACGTTCCTTTAATCTATGCAATGGAAATTCCAGGCAGGAAAAGGCCATGTCCAGTCTATCAGCTATTTGCAAAAAAAAAAAAAAAAAAAGAAAATGTTGTAGTGGATAATGAGTTATGGTAATTAAACAGTTAATTCATTAGTTGAACAAGAACTATTGTTACTTTGAAGCATCAGGATTCTCTGCAGCACAGTTCAACCAATGGGGTTTTTATGTGGTGACAATCAGCAGATAATTTCCCACAGATCATTCATAATGATAAGACTGTTAGGTATCCAAAGCCTGAAAGGATGATTCTTAATTTCTTTAGAAGCAACAAAATAACCATCCATCCATCCATCCATCCAACCATCCATCCGTCCATCATTCCATTTATCCATCCATTGCAAAGATACTTTGTGAGCACCTGCTATGCCCATCCCTGTGCTAGGCGCAGTCAGAAATACAGACGAGAGCAAGCCATGGTCTCTGCCCTCAACAAAGCCACCGATCTTGAAGAGCAGAAAAGACCTGGGAAAAAGGTCTGTGGGAGGTCAGAAAGGAAGGAGGATGCTTCCAACGTGGGGTTAGGGAAATGGGTAGAGAGCTGGGTCTGCAGATTGAGAAAGACTTCAACCTTCTTGGATCTTTGGTATTGCAAGCTATGCATATGTATATGCTTATTCAAAAATAAGTATCTTATTCACCAAAAAAATCAGTGGTGACACTTGGGAAAGAGGAAGAGGAGGAGAAAGGAGAAGAAGGGGGAGATTATGGATGGAAAACAGGTCATTGCATTTGAGTGTGAAGGCAAAAAGCAAAAAAAATCAGAAGACTGGATTCAAAGAAAATGGCGTTGAACAAATGAAATCTAAATATCAACTCTTCTCCAGAAGCTTGCATATGTCTTAATTTGCATTGATTTGATAAGAAGGTACTGGTTTTCGCCAACCAAGTTGTCAAATATTTTTGTCAAATGGTAACTCCCAGTGCTGACAAGGGTAGAGTGAAATATTTTTCCTATTCAACTTGTACTGGTATAAAATTTATGAAAAGCAATTTGGCAAAATATATCAAAACTCCTAAAGTGTTCGTACAATCTGACCTAGTGATCAAAGTAGTACCTTTTAAAGGAGAAATCAGTAATGCACTTAAGGATGTATCCCCGAACATGCTCTTACCCATATCATTTAAGCATGGCTAAAAGTTGGAATGATCTAAATACTCCACAGTGACAATATGGTTACAAACATTATGGTTCATTCATATGATATGTGAAAATTTTAAAAAATCAGGATTTCTAGGAACAGAGAATCATATGGAAAATTTTATAATAGTAAGTTCTTTTTGTTTTTTTCAAAAAAAGCACAAGAAAACGTGACATATACATAAATACACACATATTTGGAAAAAAATCAAGAAGGAGCTGGCATTTCACTGGGTTGGATGTGTGGCAATGGAGGTAAGACCATGGAATAGACAGCCCTTAGATGTATTCATACCGTATCTACATTCCCTTCTGGTAATAGCACCCCTGTTAGTTTTGTAGAAATTTTCATGACTCTCCCCACAGACATATATACACTGGATATGGTCTCATAGATGCATCGATCAGGGTGCCTTGCAGTCCTCCAGCCTTCGGATGAGCAAGTAACCTGAGAATTAGGCCAGTTAGAGGTTGACCCCTGGAACTTGAATCTATTTTTTTTTAAAGATTTATTTATTTATTTATTTGATAGAGAGAATGAGAGAGCGAGAGAGTATGAGAAGGGGGAGGGTCAGAGGGAGAAGCAGACTCTCAGCTGAGCAGGGAGCCTGATGTGGGACTTGATCCCGGGACTCCAGGATCATGACCTGAGCCGAAGGCAGTCGCCTAACCGACTGAGCCACCCAGGTGCCCCGAATCTATTTTTTTTTTAAGATTTTATTTATTTATTTGACAGAGAGAGACCCAGCGAGAGAGGGAACACAAGCAGATGGAGAGGGAGAGGCAGAGGGAGATGGAGAGGCAGAGGGAGAAGCAGACTCCCCACCGAGTGGGGAGCCTGACGCAGGGCTTGATCCCAGGACCCTGGGATCATGACCTGAGCCGAAGGCAGACACTTAAGGACTGAGCCACCCAGGCGCCCCTGGAATCTGAATCTTAAGCAGAATGGCGTGAAGGGCGAGGACCATAAATGTTGGAAATCAATTGCTTATAAATTATCCATGCTCCTGTACCTTGGGGAAGTTCTTCTAGGTACCCCTATGGGGCATGTCTACTTTGGTTTGCTGGCTCCTGTCATAAACACTGGAAGTTTCTGAACAGGGTAAAGACATATATAGAGTTGTGTTTACAAGTAGTTAAGGGACATTTTAGTGCAGAGTGTCTTGATTCAGTTCAGTGTATCCTGAGTTTTGCTAATAGAAGACCAAGAAGAAGATTCAAGATTTTTGAAGGGTGTTGGGAGAGGATACTGTCTCAGGCAGTCGTGACCAGTAGGGATGCCTGTCTTGTGCCTTCCAAGAGAGAGACCCACAGAAGGCAGCAGACAAGGGAAGGAAGACCTCCATCAAGGTCCTACCTCTGCCTGGAAGAGCACTAAGGAAGTTGGAGGAAAGGAGAAAAAGCAGAGAATGTACTTTGAGGCCAATGTTCATAGAGTCCCTGGGTAAACTCACTCTCATAGCTGGGCAGCCAGGCAGGCAGGCTCTACCTGGAAGCTCTGTGTCTTACAAATCTAGGGCTGAGCTTGGGAGCCTGCGCTGCCTGGGAGGCCTTGGGGTACAGAAGAAAGCCAGTTAGCCTGGAATCTGAGAGAAGTAGGCTCAAGTTGCCCACTTGCTGCTAATGTGAGAGATCTTAGGAGCTTCCCTTTTCTGAGCCTCAGTTGTCCTATTTTCAACACGGTGTTTACTCATTCATATGAAAGCATGTTCATTCATTCATTCATTCATTCATTCATTCAAAAATGTCTATCAAGTGCCTACTACTATCATTTACTGCTGGCTTAAGCTTACACAGGAAAATAGGTTCTTTCCTTATGTCAGAAGGGTGTGTGCCACCCAGAGATGGGGGGAACTGTGCACCCCTCTCACTTCTGCACTAATCCCCTTATCTCCAGCTCTTAAGGATCGGGGTGGACGACCACAGGCAGCAAAGACCTTGATCCTGGCCACAGACGCGCTGTCAGAGAGATCCACAGCACTGGGAAGATGCAATTATCCACCCACAGACTTGCTCTGCCCTTCTTGTTCCAGACAAGGCCACTATTGGGCCTGCCAGGGGCTTGGGAAAGAAGTGGGGGGGGGGGAGCCGGTGGAGACAGGGTTCACGGGCTCCTTAAGGGGTCCGTGAAGAACTCAGGTGTACACTGTGCATACGCAGGGAGTTAAGACTGATCTCTCCTCCAAGCTGGGCTCCTTCTCCCATGTGGGAAAGAATCCGACATTTCAGCAAGGTAAAAAATATTTACTGAGCATCTACTGCATGCTAGGCATTGTTCCAGGTGTAGTAAAGGGGGTGGTGTATTAAAAAAAAAAAAAAAAGAGTCCCTCTCTCCCGGCGTTCATAGTCTCGTAGGAGGACACGAAGGTCTAACAAATGAAGGAGGAATCAAGAGTTAAAGAGCTAACGTGCAAAACTGTTATTGAGGTAGAAGGGGGCTTGGCCGTGGTGGGGTGGGCTGAGGGGGGTCCTGTGCCAGTTTAGGAAGGTGGTCAGGGAAGCTTGGTAGGGTCATTAAGATCATAAAATGGGATAATGAATGCAGAGTGATTAACACAGCACCTGGCCTGAGCAAGTGCTCAATAGATTGTTGCTGTCATTGTTATGGTTAATTATGTTCTAAGTCCCTTTTCTGAATATGTGGACATCAATGCCTATTTCATAGGCTCACTGAATAGACTGAATGTGGAAAAATATAAAAATAAATTTAATGACCAATTCAATGAGGGATTATTGAGAGCCTGTTATGTTTCAGGGGAGACAGCCATGAACAAACTATACATACACAGTGTAAAGCCAGAGAGATAAGTGAAGGAAAAGAAGGCAAGGACTGAGAGAGAGACTCCTGGGGGGAGAGAGGCTGCGTTGGTTTGGGGACAGTGGGTAGGGAAAGGGCCACCTGAGGCCTGAGGAGATGAACTTCAGCAGAAGCAGGAAGGAAGTGCTGGAGAGAAGTAGGCTGGGGATATGATGTTGCAAGCAGAGAGAACAGCAGATGCAAAGGTCCAGAGGCAGGGGTGGGGATGGCCCCTGAAGCAGCAGCAGGGGCCGGATCACGGAGCATCCTGAAGGCGACGGGAAGGACTCTGGGTGTTATTACAGGTGAAATGTGAAGGCATTGGAGGGTTTTAAGCAGACTGCACTAATCTGATTTACAGGTTAAAAAGGATAACCACTCTGTGCAGGATAATAGTATGTATCTGACCACTCTGTGTGGGTAATAGTATCTATCGTCTTATTCATCTGTGATGGATGTATCATGAGATCAGAGGTAACATATGCGAAGTGTCTGGCACTCATTCTAAAATAAATATATTCAATACACGCCTACTACGTGTAGGCTTCCGGGTATAGCAGTGCACAGAGACAGCCACGAGTTCTTGTCCTCACGGATCTTCTGATGGCTTTATTGGCACAGTGTAGATACTCAGTGTTATTATCACTTGATATGAACTATTATATTTTATATTATACCATATGAATAACATAGCATTCATATTTTTCTCTCTTGCTCCATAAATGACAGTATTAAAAATCTATCAGAAGATCATTCTCAGAAAAAAGGAAGCAGTAAAAGAAAAAAAAAAAAAAAGGAGAAAGAAATAATGCAGGAAGGAGCAAAGACATGCCATTTCTCACCCCTGTATCTCTGAGTACGTGTCTGTAACCCCCAGTCTCTGGCAGACTCCTATTCCCATTCCAGAGCCCAGCTCACTTATTACCGCCTCCATGAAGCCAGAAGCCCGCCATCCACCGTACCACTCAGGCTGAACTGCTGTTTACCTGCCTGTCCACCTTCCTGGGTCCCGTGTCCATCTCTACAGAGGTACACCCCAGAGCATGTGCAGACACTGTTTGCTCATGACATTCATTCCTCTCATTTATCTGTGTATCCTCAGTGATGGGCACAGGGTCTGACACATGGCTGGTGTAATAAACATTTGCAGAAGACAGAAAAGAAAGCAGAAAGAGAGGAAGGGAACAGAGGTAGGCAGAGAAGAAAAGGAATCCAGTTTCCTCCTCCTTTTCTAGGTCATGTGGAAGCTCATTTCAGCCAACAAGTGCTGTGGGTATATCGATCCACATTTCTGAGGTATTGAACTCAGTTTCTATTGACAGAAATAACCACCAACTAGGCTGGAGGAGAGAGAAATGTGCTGACAGCTAGCAAATCATACCCCTGGTAGTGGAGTGCCTGTCTATGCCAAGGGGGACAATCATTAATTTCCTGTTCCTTCACAGTTACATTTCTTGGGTTGACTGACAAGTTCATTTTGGGGATTCATCAGGCCCTTTAGAAATAAACTCCCTTCTTATTCCATGTTTCTAACTGCACCTGCCACCCAGATGATCGGCTGCCTGGGACTCACATAAACATTTCAAATTGCTAGCAAGAGCTCAACATGGTAGTTAAAGGAAATCTTTCAGTTTTTGCATGATATAATCAAGAGAACCCACTTTCCCTGGCATCTCAATTCTTCACACAGAGCCAAAGAGGATTTCATTTACTGGCCCTGCCTCCCCACCTTTAAATGAATGATAACCTAGCATTTAGCTGTGAGATGGTTTGTTGGCAGGCAGACCTTGAAATTAAGTCTCTTGCAAAAGCTGTGTGATTCTGAGTAAATCACTTGACCTCTCTGGGCTTCAGTTTTCTTGCCTGAAAAAAAGGTGGCTACATGGTGAATGGCACTGTCGATGAGGAAAACATTAAGTGACGGAAGTGAACAGATTAAAGCTCTGTAAAGGGGAAGGACATTCGTCATATTAACTCATTAACTGTCAAAATGAGTCTTGTGATGGCCACCCCCCTTTTACAGACAAGAAAACAACAGCTCCAGCAAAGGAAGTAACCTGCTGCAGGCTGACGAGTCCCGGAATTGTGATGGGGACCCAGCTCTGCTTGAGGCAGCAGCTTACAGAAAGACAATTTATCATGAATCTTATTAGTGAGTTTGCTCCTATGCCCGGCCTAAAATTCCATTCGGTGCCAGTGGCCTCAAGGTTAGCAAAGGTAGAGGGTAGTAGAGCTTTCTGCTAGCCTTCACACTGTTCAAAAAAGACACAGCAGGCCCAAAATGGAGTCACCTGTGCTAAGCCCAAGTCACCAAACCAGAACTAATACCTAAGCTGATGGTAGTTTAAATCTCCCCCAGGAATGTCCTCTTAACCAGTCATTCTAGAATTTTCTGGTCAGCACCATTGAAGTAATCTGCCTAATAGATACTTTTGTCACTGAGAGAAAGGTTACCTTGCCCAATATAATCTTTTTTTTTTTTTTATCCCATTTATGAGTTCTTGACCCACCAGCCCCTCTCAGCCTTTAAAAACCTTTCCTTTTCTATAGCTCTTTGGAACTCCTTTGTATTCGCTAGACTGGATGCTGACCTATTCATGAATCATTAAATAAAGCCAATTAGATCTTCAGATTTACTCATTTGAATTTTGTTTTTTAACCACATAAACAAAGCACTTCCAGTCCATCTAGAAATAATCCTTCAAGCTCCAAGTCATCAAAGCAAAATTCTTAGAACCCAAATGCCTGGAGTTGATGTATCTAATGTATTCACTGTTGACTTTATTTTGCTAACAGTAGCCAGAGGTACCTTGACATTTGCATTAATATACAATTTCTCTTAAAATCTGTTTATATTTTGAAAAGGTTTTGAATAGTTCTAAGTATTAACTTGGGCAGGAAAATTTCTCTGTTGAAAGACAATGAGCCACATGTGGTGGAGCTTTTGGGCCAAGACACAAGATATTTTGCTTTCATTTACTCACAGACATTTACTGAATACCTATTGTTCAGTGGCATTCAGATGCTGGGTCCCTTTTGTAGCTTCCATGAGAGTGGGGAAGACCAACACTGATCCAATAATGCTGTTTCCTACGTGTCCAACAGTGAGTCACTTTTTGTGCGTTCTATTACCGCAAATCCATGAAGTAGCCCCTGTGTCACTTACCCCCATGTTATAGATGAGGAGACAGGCAGAGGGAAGCACAGGGAGGGACAGGCACAATGTCACCCAGCGTGCCAGTGAAGGAGCTGGGGTTTGAAGATGGGCTGTGAAGAGCCCAATGGTGTCATTTGATTGACAGCTGGGCTCTGGGCCACAAGGTGAGCTTATTACAGCTGGGTGATAGGTATGTGGGGAATCCGCTGCACGATTCTTCTTTTGTTTATGTTTGACATTTTCCTAATAAAATATGTATATATGTTTTTTAAGAGGACAGCCTCTGGGGGTGCCTGGGGGTATGGTTGGTTAAACGTCTTACTCTTCATTTGGGCTCAGATCATGATCTCAGGGTCGTGAGATCAAGTCCCACGTCTGGCTCCGTGCTGGGTGTGGAGCCTGCTTGAGATTCTCCCTCTCCCTCTGCCCCTCCCGACCCCGGCTCTCTCTCTCCCTCTCTCAAAAAAATAAAAAATAAAAATAAATTTTAAAAAGTGAAAGTACACATTCTGGAGCCAGACTGCCTAAGGTCTTAACTGTGGCATAACAATACCATCGTGGACATGGGGCTGTTGTCAGGATAAAATGAATTAATGCGAAGCATTTAGAACTGGTCCCACTGTAAGTATTCAAGACATGTTAGCTGTTATTTATTGCTACAGCTAAGAGGGAAAGCCTGCCGTGTTCAAACGGTCCAGCATGCCCTTCTCTACATACTCCTGAATATAAGGCAACCCCCCTATCTTCTTGAGAAGATTTTAAGAGTTATTCTATCTGCCTAAGTTTTGTTTAGAAATGTAAATGAACCAGTCATAGATCTATTTAGAGTATTTCATTTGTACTTTGATAACACTCATACCTATTTAAGATCACATATTATACACAATGATAAACATATTTAGGAATACAGCTCCTGCCCACTCTTTTGTCTGAATAAAACTACTTTATTCCAACTCTTCACCTATTATTCCTGATCTAATGTATCTTCTCCAGGCAATTACTGTTAAAAGAAATGAGCCAAGAAAATACCCTTCGTGTGTGAGAAAGCCATACCTGCGGTGACAGCCTCTTTTCTGAGGGGTGGCTTTGTGGAGCAAACATACAGGACAGACAGTTAGGGTCACAGTGGTCTGAGGGTGGATACTTTGTTCATGAGGCAAAGGGCAGGGGACTGGTTAAACTGGGTGGGACGCTGGGAGCCTGGTTTGCTGGCAGCTCTGAGAAGGACTGGCAAAGACAGACCAAGCTAAATGTCAGTCCTGGTCAGACCAGGAAGCACTCTATCCAGCTCATCGACTTTTAATCTATTTCTTTATTAGAGAAGTCATACACTGCTGTTGTAAGGTATTTAGACAACAGTGAAAAAGAAAAAGAAAAACAAATCCATTAATCCCACCGCCCAGAGAGAGCTACAACTGTTATTTTGCCATCTTTGATCCAAGCAAGAATGCTCTTCCCCCAGATAGTCTCCTGGCTCGAATGTCCCCTGCTCAATGTCATCGGATGACCGCCTAATTTTAGGCTTGCCAGATTTAGTGAATAAAAATACAGGACACCCAGTTCCATTTGGATTTCAGATGAACAGCAAGTAACTTTTAGTTTAAACAGGTCTCCAATATTGCAACGAGCCATTGCCGGGAAATCGTGCTTCTCACTGGTAACTCCTGGGCAGCAAAGACCAGCCCACCTTGCTCCCTTCCAGGACATACTGACCAAGAGCCTCCTCTGTGCTGACCCAGCTCAGATGCAGTCTAGACAGGGATCCCAATATCAAAACAACTATTTCCTTTCCAGTTTCTAGGAAGAAAACAATTGCACCCTTTTCTGCCCCAGACCTGGGGCTAAATTGGACTTTAAGCTGATTTTCAAAAGGAGGCGGTAGGTAGGAACTTGGGGTGAATAACTGACGTTTGAAGGTGGCCAAAGTAATTATAAATTGTGCTTTTTAAAAACACAATGACTCCATTACAATTTAAAAAGAAAAAAGCCCAATGGCAGCCATCACATAATAATAGGGGCCCAGGCTGTGCTGTGAGCTTCACTTGCATTATGTAATTCCAACAACAATCCCAAATCCTCATTTTACAGGAGAGTAAACGGAAGTTCAGAGACGTTAGGGAATTCACCCAAGGTCTCAGTTAATCGGGAGAGAAACTGGGATTCGAATCAGAGGTCTGTTTGACACAAACACTCTACAAGCAAGTACAGACTTGAGGGCACCCAGCAGTTGCTAGGATGTGAAAGCAACTAGCTTTTCAGAAGCGTTACTTATTTATTGCAGAGGCATTTTACCTCCCTGCGCATTTATGAAAGTGGCCCTATAACAAGGAGGCCAGAGCGCTCAGAGACTTAGCACATTCTCGAAGCAAACTTAATACATTTGTTTGTACTTACTAAGCATGGGGAATCGAGTTGCGGCTGCCTCTATTCTTCAAGAGGTGGGGTGGTGGGAGGTCAATTACGGCTGGACCCCGGAAGGCTTTCTGGAGTCTGTGGTATCCGATCGAGGCCTTAATAACGTGGACAGAGTTTGCACAGAATCAAATTCGCCCGAATTAAACAGGACGGCAAATGAAGACTATATTGATTTTCTGCTCAGGTCAATAAATAAGATAAATTGGCCCAAAGAGCTAAATACTGATCAGCGTGAACCGAACATCAACATTTACTAAGAGCAGAGGGAGGAGAAGCATATATCAGAAAAATGGATATACCAATAAGAGCATCAGGACAGCTACTCAGTTTCCAGTTAAGGTCTGTGTTTAAGGATTAATATTTTAGTCAAGTCTTCACACACATACACACAAGGCAGTGGAATTAAATTATTACAATAAAACTTCATAGTCAGACTGATTGCTGGGAAGACTGATTGATTTTTTTTTTTTTTTTAAGAATGTCACTGAATTAAAATGCACAGATATCACATGGCAGAAGGAGCACTGCGTTGGGAGTTGGAAGACCTCAGTCACTGGCCTGTGACTTGTTAAGAGCACAAAATCATATATTATTCATTTTTTTTTTGTATCCCCTTTGCCTAGCACAGCCCCTGGCATATAGATAAGAGTCTTATAATTGAGTTCTGCAAAGAGCAGACCTGAGTCAAAGATTTGCGTACCTGTAATATATTTGGGAGGTGATCCCAGGAGGCAAGTAAAGGACTGAGAAGTGAGATAAGAAAGGGAGGAAAGCTAAAAGGGTATGTTCATGAATGGGCCACCATGTGGGACACAGGGGTTCAGTCCTGCTGGGAGAGAGGAGGTAGGATGCATCCAGAATCCTTCCACCATGGGGCAAGGAACCTGGGGTAATTCTCCACCAAATTTATTTGAGGGTTGTGCCATTCGTTGAAGATATTGACCTCCACCTCCCAACCCCATTTTTTTTTTCAATCCTAAAGGAAGAAAGATTCAGGTCATTTGCTGAGGGTTGCACCATTTGTGGAGGGTACTACCCAACCCCTCCCCCCCCCATTTTTTTTAACCCTAAGGCAGAGAGATTCAGGCGTAGCCCACTACTGAAGCTGCAGGTGACAACGGGAGAGATCCAAGTGGAGAGGAGAAGGACACAAGTAAGGAGTCACTGCAGCTCAGGGACTGCAAGAAGGATCTCTGGGCTCTGTGACAACGGTCAAGTCCTTCACCTCTCAGAGCATCCAAACGTAAGTCTAAAGAGTGAGATATGGA
This sequence comes from Mirounga leonina, assembly GCF_011800145.1. Taxonomy (NCBI): domain Eukaryota; kingdom Metazoa; phylum Chordata; class Mammalia; order Carnivora; family Phocidae; genus Mirounga; species Mirounga leonina. The sequence goes on along the minus strand of NW_023270433.1, from coordinate 17,073,052 downwards.
TCTTTACATTCCCTCTGAGACTGAGTGTCAGTAACTCTGAAGACCAGAAGGTCAAACCCAGACTTGAGGATTAGAAGCCCTTGAGGAAACCACTTCTCACACAGATAAAAATGATCTATAATGAGCATTCCACTTGTTAGCTTTTAAGTGTGAGCATTTCGAGCATTCGAATATACACACGGAGATATATATGAACCAGACGATCACTCAGGCATTGTTTGTAACAGCAAAAACTTGGAAACAGCCTAAATAGCCTTCAATCAGGGCAGAGCTGAAAAAAATCGGTATATTCATGTGCTGGAATGTTCTCTGCGGTTAAAAGGAATGAACTGAATCTATATGTGTTAACATGGGTAGAGCTCAGAAACTGTTCTGAGGGAAAAAGCAAGATGCAGAATGTTATATATAGTATGGCACCATTTAAGAAAACACGCACGTGTTCTGGCTTTCCTGCTGGGTAGGTTACATATATGGAAAAGTATTTTTAAAGGACTGAAAAGGGACAACACAAACTCATTTAAAGCTATTTTGGAAAGACTTGGAAAGATTCAAACCACATTTACATGAGGGGCTACTTCTGGGGAGGAGAAGTTGGGATAAGAGAGGGATATGACTCGCAATGACGAATACGGGCGAGATAGAGTGATTTTAGCTTTAGTGATATTATTCCCCAGTTCCAAAACAGACATGAGATACTGAGTTCATAAGGCTGAACACCAATAAAGTGACATGTAGTGTCATCCCTCTGGGGCAGAATTTGCATTCACCTACTGTTTGTTCCCTGCTCTCTAGAAAACAAGACTTTTTTTTTTTTTTTTGGCTGTGTTTCTTATACTTAGGGGAAAAAAAGTCATTCCTTTATTGAGCTGAAAGGTGAGGTTCCTGCCTAATTTCTGTGGAATCAGGAATCTGATTTAATGGACTCAGAACTAATGAGGTTTTTCATGTTTTCTTAATTGTCATAGTGTTAGTGTTGGAACTAAGCAGGGCTTCAGCTGAGCTTGAGCACGCCCTTTGCCTTGCTTTATGGGTATCAGTGAGTGTTAACAAGGGGCCACTCCTTCTTCGCCCCCTCCCGCCGTGACCACACCAGGGAGTGGGAACAAGTCAGAGTCACTTGATGGCCCTGAATTAGAATGGCTAGTGTCAAGTTCAACCAGGAGAAGATCTCAGGGTAGAGGAGCATCTTCTCCAAGAGTTCTAGGCTTTTGGGACCCCGTGCTCTTACTAGGCTGGTCTCCCACCTGGAATTCTATCTTCTCCCACAGTGTTCACATGCCCACATCCTATTTCTCTTTGTGCCATTTTCTCCATGTAGCCTGCCTTCACGGATCTCCCTCTTCACCCCTGCCCATCGTAATGACCATAATAATGATCATGACGCAGATATCACCTGCCATCTATAGAAAGCAACATTAGTTCCCAGGGACCAAATTGGGTTCTCATCAAATCTCCACAGGGCAGTCCTGAGAACTAAGCATTTCCCATTTTACAGATGAAGAAACCAAGGGTCAGTGAATATTAAAAGGGAAGGGGGGATCACCATTTTCCAAGGGCTCTACTTTGGACACTTTCTCCCCCTTAACATGTTCATGGCTTTCTGGGGTCTATGGTTTCTGTATGATATGATTTATATATAGAGAGAAATCCTTTTCAAAGATTTTCCTTACTGGGGGCTGAACTCTTTGGGCTTACCCTTCAGAAACAGAGAGTTTTAAAGTTAAAGCACAAGTCAGAGAGAAAGATAGGGCCCTATGAAATGAGTAAGATCCATTCTTCTTTAGACCTGGGGTATAAACAAAACAGGAGACCCAGGGTAAAGACAAGGCAGGGGGCCTGGGGTAGACAAGGCAGGAGACCCAGGGTATGTAGACATGGTAGGAGACCAGGGGTGTAAACAAAGCAGGAGACCCAGGGTATAGACAGAGCAGGAAATGTGGGAAGTAGACAATAAAAGAGGCTCACCATTCCTACTAGTGAATCCTACAAGGTGGATGAGGAGGAAGACTGGACATCTGGCTACCAAGGCAACACAGCTAGACACAGAGGGGAGGGCAGGGGCCTCCAGCAGCTTCCAGAGTAGCACCCATCACCACGTCCCAAGGGGCTCTTTCTCTGTCTGCCTCAGGGAGCTCTCCAGTGATTAAGGTCTCTGGACACCAGCCTAAGCTGGCCCTCACCTGCTCTTTCCTCCCTCTCTCTATTCCCCCTCTCTCCTTCCTTCCCTCCTTTAAAGGAAGTAAGTAGGAGGAGACCATCAATTTACTTTATGAGGGAACCAGGAGCTTGGTTCTTTTCATCAGGCTTCTTTGCCTTAGGTTTGCTCCTGGCTTGCCAGGGGGTAAAACCACTTACCACATCAAACAAAGATTTTTTTTTTTTAAACTGAATTTTCTGAAAACCAAGATAGAAGTGTGCAGAAATTTGTCCAAGGTCAAACACAGTGGCTGTGGCTGCAATTTGAATGAAGTTCTGAATCCAAAACCCTCTTCTGGCTACTGATACTGCTGCGTGCGTCCGTGCATGCATATGTGTGTGTGTTGAAAATTGCATTATTTTTGGAGCAAATTTTGCTTTATCTTCCTTTAATGACCATTACTGGTGACAGGAACCACACTGAGAGCAGGACCCAATTTTGATTCCATTCTCTGTCTTCCGGCTCACTTGGCATTGTGCCAGGCACAGAGTAAGTGCCAGTGAGTGACTCAGGATAAATGGGACAGCCAGGGCCAAGCTCACCGCACTGGCCCCTAAGCCTGCCTTCACACCACATTTCGTGGCAGAGGCCAGTCAGCACAGAGCGGTGTTATCCTGCCAAAGGGCAGGATCTGCAGGACCTCCAAGGCAAGGAGACAGCGTGCAGGAGGCCAGGAAGGCCAGAGCATCCTCCTCAAAATGGGTTGGGGTAGGACACTCCAAATCACATGGGTAACTGAGACCTGGATGCTTTGACGATGCCCTCTTGAGAAGATGGTCTGTGAGTGAAATAAGATCAGCCTTTCTGAACCTGTTCAGAGGAAGGATGCCAGAGGCAAAAGTTCCTGGAGTCAGAAATATTTGAGAAATGCTGTGTTGACCTAAGTTAAGCAAGGTCTTCGACTTCAAGACTTTTTAGAGCCAGCACACATTGTAAATATTCAAAAGGAGAAAAATGAAGGTAGGATTTTTCCCATTTAGGTAACCATAGAAACCGCAGTCCCAGAGCAGAGCACAGGGCTCCTGTTCCACAGGAAATGAAATGGATAGGACACAAGTCAGGGGGGGAGAAAAAAAGAGTCCGATGAAATTATCTGGAAAAAATAAGTAAGAACCATCTCTTAAGGAAAAGGCCAAGGGTGAGGCAAGACAAGAAGTCTGCCTTCTTTCTCCTGCAAAGACTAGACAATTTCACAGGGCAGATGAGGGGGCACTATGGGGTCATGCCTGACACCTACCTTTCTCTCTTTAAACTCTAAGGAGATCTGAACGTCAAAATGCTTCCTGACTCTCAACCCTTCTCCCCACCTCCAATGCCACCATCCTGATACAAGTCATCATCTTCTCTCATGTGGGTTATCACAATACTCTCCTACCTGTCCTCCCTACCTCTGTCCTTGCTCCCCTACAGTCTATTCCTAACAAAGCAGCCAGAGTGTGCTTTCTGAAACTTCGATTGGAATCCTCCAGTAGCTTCCTATTTCTTTCAGGGTAAAAACTAAAGCTCTCCTTTAATCTGGCCAACTATTGCTTCTTTGACACCACCTCTTACTATCTTAATTCCCTCCTCAAGGACACTAATCTCATCTTTCTTCAAACACCCCAGGTATTCTGTGCCTCAGGTCCTTTGCACTGGTGGTTCATCTTTTTTTTTTTTTTTTGGAATGTTCTTTAGCCAGATACACACACAATGTCTCCTCTTCAATATTTTTGTTCAAATGCCATATTCTTGGAGAAACTCCCCCTGGTTATTTTATTCAAAATTGCCACTTTTGCCCCACCCTCAGCACTTCAGACCCCCTTATCTTCCTTTCTCTCTTTTTAATAGTATTTATCACCTCTGACTTACTACATAATTTATTTATTTATCATGTTATTGCCTCTCTTCCCCCAAAATGTAAGCTCCACACTGGGAGAGGTCTCTGTTTTATTTTCTGAAGTATACTTAGCACCTAGAGTGGTACCTAACACATAGCAGGTATTTGTGATAGAGCGTATTTTTCAAAGATTTCCCATCCCACATGCACTGCCTACAATGTGGCCTTGGCACTCCTCCCGTTGAGGCATAGGTTCTCTGTCCCTCTTCCTTGAAACTGGCTTGATGTGTATGACTGCTTCAACCAAGAGAGTACAGTGGAAGTGATGCTCTGTGACTTCTAAGGCTAGGTCATAAAAACGCCATGCACTTCCATGTTGCTCTCTTGGAACTCGGCCACCATACTGTGTGGGAGCCCATGCAGTCCGTGGCGAAGCCTAACTGGAAAGTTACTGGGGTCCTCAGCCCACAGCCCCACCTGAGCTCCCAGTTGGCAGCTTTCACCAACTTGCCAGCCATTGGAGTGTGCCATCTTGAGAGTTACCCTGGAGCCCAGGTGAACCAGTCTAGCTGACTTGTACTGAATTGAGATGAACCATCCTTGCTGAACCACTCTTGCCGAACCTTGCCCGATCACAGATTTATGAACAAAATAAATGATCAGGACAATAGCGTTGCCTCAGCCAGCCCACCAGGCTGCAACTGGAACACTATGGTCAGAGTTTTCCCAGCAGCATTTAAATCATTGCCCAGGCTGGGAAACATCCCGACCTCTTTCTGGACATGGAATAAATTCCTTTTCTGAACCTCAGGCTCCTTGTGAGAAGGATTCAATGAGGTGACAGAGTTAAGGAGTGCAGACCAGAGTGTGGTATGTGACCATCGTGACACTACAGTTTGATGTTCTCTTCCTTCCATGCAGCTGTATGGAGCCCAAAGGAAACACATCTGGAAAGGCCTCTTTATCTCTCTGACCAGGCGGGCAGCCCTGCAGATGTGCTCACAGAAGGGACAGGCTCTCACTTGCCTCCAGGTCTCTGTTCTCAATGTCCCCTCTTCCACTACATCCACAATTAGCGAATTGTTTGCATCTCAGATTAATTATGACTTGCATCGAGAAGCCTCTGCCCGCCTCCTAGTTGGAGTTTCTGCTGTATGGCCCGGGGCACCTGTCCCTCCACCATCCTGCCAGCATCACACCGGAGTGTGTGTGTTGTCTGATCCACTCATCTGCCTGCATGTGATGAGGACAGGAACAGGAATTTCCTTGAGACTGGTGCAGCTCCAGAGCCTACCACAGGGCCTGGCATAATGGCAATGCGATAACTCTGGGAAATGTGTGTCTCTCCAGGACGCAGAAGCATCATGGGTTCAGATTGGCCGAGGCCCCCCTGTTGTAGGGGCAGACACCCTCATCCGGCTACACGATGGTTTCTTCTCAGGACCCAGAGAGTCAGGGGCACAACCATGAGATGACAGGCAGCCCTGCAGGACTCCACTGGAGAGTTCCAGTCGGGCTATTTATATCAAGGAGGCTGAACAGTGCTGTGGGTTAGACCTCATCCTGGGAACCAGACTATATGCTCTCCGATCTTGACTATGTCACTTATCAGCTGTAGGACCTCCAACCATATACCTAAGTCTTCTGGGCTTCAGTTTCCTCAACTGTAAAATGGGAATAATGACATCACCTATCCTAGAGGGTTGAAATCATGGGGATTAAATGAATTCATACATGTATAGCACTGAGAATGATGTTCGACATAGTTTAAGTGCCTCCAAAGGGTCTCATTCATCCACCTGTTGAGTAGGATCTATATCTGTTCTCCAGAGCAGAGAGACCTGGACCACTTCTGTTTCTCAAAAAATTCACATGACAAACAGAATTAAAAAATAAATTCAAGATTAAGGTTGTGTGATGAACATCTTTCAATCCTCCAGTACATCTGTGTGACTGTATGCTCCAGAGCCTCACTGGCTGGTAATGTCAGAGCTCTGTGATTGCAGTTTGTGACTATGAGGCTCAGGCCAGAAGCCCTCCAGCATCCCTGCCTCCAGATCTCCCCTAGGCCCTTCAAAGCCCCCTCTATGGTCCTATCTTTTGCAGAGAATGAAGACGAAGCCCAGCCTTCTGAAACCTTCCGCACCTGGAGGCCTCATACCACCACCTCCTTCCTCAGCGTCTTGGCTATTTCAGGAAACTGAAAAGACCACCCAGGGAACTAATCTTGGGCTTCACTTGTAGGGGGTCCAGGGGTGGGTGGGGGAGGCAGATTTTCCTGTACAGAAGAGCGCGTGTTCCTTTTGAAAAGTCCTAGCGGAACTAAATGTGCGACCTATTGTAAACTGTGAGGAGCCACCAGCAGGAGTTGGTGTGATACAAAAGGGGCATTTGTAACGACACAAAACACTTAGCACTTTACCAAGACATGCATGGGATATAAAAGGAGACGAAGGGCTCCAGGAATCTGCCAGGAAAGCAACGTGCCCTGAATGCAGGCAGGCCCATCACTATACCCCAACACACAGTCTTTATCCTCTGAACGATGCCCCCGGCGACTCCAGCATGGATGGAACGTCTGCATGAATGCAGGTGTGAAAGGCCAGGTCTGTCCTCCTTCTGGGCCTCCCACTCAGGCACCTGCCTTTGTCTTCCTAGGCAGACGGGCCTGCCCCTAACATGCACAGTGCCCAGGGCAAGAGCACAAATAGAAACCCACGTATAATAAGACTAAGTAGTAAAAAGTTATACATTAAAGTGATAAGATACTTGATAACTGTGTTTTATCCTCCTAAATTGACAAGTATACCTTCAGAACAACCTGGAAGGCAAGGCTCAAATTTAGCTTCCTTGGATTTTCTTGGAAGAGTAGGGGGACCTGGGGTGACCTCCCCAATATTCACGGTACCCAGGGCATCCAGAGGCATGGTTACGGGAAGTATGGGGCTAAGATACTCCCTGGGTTCTTCTTTCCCTTTCCCTTTCCTTTCCTTTTCTTTTCTTTTTAGCTTTGAGAGCCTAGGAATCACATGTCCCCATGAGGAGACATAGGAAATGCTTTGTGCCCTTGAACCCAAATCTGCATCTCTAAAGCTTTATCCTTTTCACATTTTGACTCCTGCCCTTCACAGCCATGCAGAGGAAACAGATCTCTGTTCTCCACTGACCAGCCGAAGTCCAGGAGACACCTGTGTCCCAGGCTCTGCCCTGGATGCTGCAGACAGCCACAGAAGGCTGCCCAGACCTTGCCCCCCAGAGCTTACAAGCTAACGGGGGAGACAGAACAGCCAGGTCCATGTGAGATCCAACCAGATGATGTGTAAAGCAGACACATCTGGGGAGCAAATCCTGGGACATCATCCCAGAAAGGGATCCGAAGAACGTTTTTGCTCAATGTTAGAAAAAAGCAGTAGAACCTTCTCATCAAACACTGTTTTGTGTGGAATTTGGACACATGGAACTGAGGAAAGTCCAGCTGCTCTCTTGGGCTGAAGCAGGCTGGAGTGGGGCATGGCGCTCCCACCCTCCCCGCCTTGCCTCCCTTCCCTCTCCCACAAGCAGAGGACCTGCTGCCCCTGGAACGCCAGATGTCTGGGCAGCCCCAGTTTAGTACTGTTGCTCTGGTCCAACCTCTTCACTTCGAGGGAGAATTAGGTACCTTCCCCCACTGTGGAGTTTCCAGTTTTGAAGAGATGCAGCCAGGCCCTTGTTCCCTTTCATACCCTGGAGCCTGGCACATGGTGGCCACTCAGGGAGTGAGCTGAAATGGACCAAAGGAGAGGTGCGAGCACAGAAGCAGTATGTGGTGAGACTTATACAAGATCATTCAGTTAGTGGGATGCTTGAAATCCTTTTTAGAAAAGCAAAGAAAAAGAGTGGCGAGAAATCTATGAAAGACAAGAAACCAGAGAGAAAAAATGATGAGTAGGAAGCTAAAAATACCTTGACGTGAGAGCCTCATATTATTATTATCAATAAATATAACAAATATCTATAAGCTTTGAAAATTTCTCTATTTTAGTATTTTTAAATGTCATTTCTCTATTAGCATTTCTCCATTAATCCTCTTACTGAATTACAGTAGTGACAATTGCTAACATTTACTGAGCAACTTACTAAGAGCATTGCTGCAATTTTCTTACCTAACACCCAGAACAATCGTTTCTGCTCAGACCATGATTCTCTTTACACAAATGAGAAAACTGATAACTCAGAGAAATTAAAAGATGTGTCTAAGATCACTCAGCCACGGAGTGATGAAGTGTGCATGGGAACCCATGGCGTATATTTACTGATTTCTGAACGAGAGTAGGGGAGGGACTCAGGACTTTGGAGGACCAGTTCCCTTTTCCCTTGGCTTGTGGTCACAGAGCTGGGTAATGCACTTCCCTCACTTCAGCTTAGAAGCCTGGAGGTTAGGGTTCCCTGAGCTCCAGGCTCTTCTTGGGGCCAAGACACCTGAGTCTTCACTCTGGGCCCTGAAGGGTACCAGAGAGTGAGCTGCAGGCCCACAGAAATGTCCCTGAGCAGGCTCCAAGAAGTGACAGCTCACCCAAATCCCAGACCCAGGAAAATCTTCCATCCTCTGTTTTGGAATGTGCTGCACCTTCATCCGGAAGAGGAGGCCTGCCTTCATGGACTCTCCCATTGGCGTTATGCACTACTAAATGGGGGCCATATTTCACCCTAGAAGTGGCTGCATTTCAGGAGCAGAGTGTGATTAAGAAAGACGGATGGCAGGTAATATCCGTTACCAACACCTGTACAGTGCACAGGGATCTATTTGGCAGAAAGGGGCTATGTAAGAGCAAGATCATTACCATTTGAACTAGAAAACAGAATGTGGTGGAGGTGGTGAAGAATGGGAGGGGAAGGGGGCAGCAGAGAGATGCAGAAGAAAGGCACTGCAGGAAAATGCTTGGTCCTTGGAACCACAGGACTATGTCCTAAGCCCCAGCTCTGCCGCTGACTGACAGCAGGCTGGGCAAGTCGGCCCCTCCCCCGGGCCTCGGTCTCCCCGCTCCCCATCAACGAGATGCTGATAGCCTCAGAAGTACTGTCTCACTCGGGTACCCTGCAGGAGGCACCATTTGGAAGCAACCGCACTCAAGGACAAGACTGGCTCAAACTCCGAGAACGCCCGGACCTGAGTCTTTAGCCAAGTGTTGATGGTATCAGCCCCCCAACCCCATTCTGAGAGGCTGGGACCTCCAGCCCTGGAATCTCAAAACTGAAGCATAAAGGCATGCGGGCAGAGGTGCGCAGGTAATGGGAAGGATGGAGGTTACGGGGTACATGGACATTTGTCCCAGAGCTTCTATAGAGCCTACAGGTTAATCATTTGGAGAAAGGGAAAGAAAGAGGAGAGGAGCTAGGAGAAGACAGAGCTGACTTTTGGGTTAAACAGATCAGGGTAGGGCATCTGCTCTGCCATTTGTTGGCTCTGTGAACCCAGGCAAGGTGCATTTCTTCTCGGAGTCAGTCTTGCCCCTCATCTGTAAAATGGGGATCTTTACAGGGCTATTATGAGTATTAAATGGAATCATGTTTTTTCCATTCTTAGCACAGAGCCTGATATACAATTGACTCCATCGAGAGAGCCTATCACCTCCATACTCCTCCTCCCCACCAAAAGCACCACCACCATCATCACCAGCCTCAGCCTGGACAAGGATGCTTTCTCTTCCTATTTAGGCAGTTTCACCTCTCTAAAGGCTCTCAGAGAGCAGAGAGCAGAAGGAGAGCCCTGTGCTGTGTGGTCCCGGAGAGAAGCTGCGATGGACAAATACAAACTATAGGGGGAAGGGAGGGTTTGGCACATCCTCTCTGTGCAAAGCAGCCTCTGCATATTGTTTTAGGGGCTGGGTATATGGAACTGAATACAGCATAATATTATAGTAACATGTACATTATACATTAACAGCATGCACACGCATGAAGTGGATTCAACAGACCTGGGTGAAGTGAGGGAATGAGCTACTCAAACATCTGGGAGAAGTGCACCCCCTAGAGAGGGAAGAGTGAGGGCAGGGGAGAGTGTCAGGGGGTGGCAGGATATGGCACAGATAGGCAAGGGCCAGATCTGAAAGGTTCCAGGTAGTGGAGAGGATGCTAGATTCATTCCAAGTCCGTTGGAACAGGGGGTGACACGATCTGATTTTTAAAGGATAATTCCAGCTATTGCAAGGAGAACGGACTTGGTGGGGCGGAGTGAAGCCGGTTTCCAGGCCACTGCCATCCCCCACGTGAGGGATGATGCTGGCTTGAACCAGGAGGTCGATTAAGGGTGAGAAATTTGGAATAATGGATATATTTTCAAGGTGGAGCAAACAGAATTTGCTGACCATCCGGATGTGGATTGGAGAGGCAGAACTCCTCAGGAATAACTGCAAATGCTTCGGTCTGAGCAATAGGACACACGTTGGGGCCCTTTCCAGGACGGGACAGACTGTGGGAGGAGCAGGTTAAGGGAATGAGGAGTTCGGCTTCAGCCATGCAACGCTGGAGATGTCCATTAGCCATTCAAATGGAGGCATTTACGAGGCTGGGGCTGGAGTGATCTGGCGTTTAAAACCACGGGCTGGCTGAAATCACTGCGGGGGTGAGCAGTCTGAGGACTAGCTGTGGTGCCCTGTAACATTTAGAGGTCAGGAAGTAGGGAGGATCCAGCCAGGGAGAGTGAGTGAAAGTTGCATCTGACGTAGGCAGAAAACCAGGAGAAAGTGTTATCTTAGAAGCCTAACAAAGCAAACGTTTCTAGCTGGAAGAGTGACCAGCCATGTTACAGATGATAAAGGGTCCAGCAAATGAAGATCGGGAATTGGTCATTGAAATCTGGCAAGATGAAGGTTACTGGGGACGCTGGTGATGGAGTTTCAGTGTGTACCTGGGACAGGGATGAGATTCTCATGGAAGTGGATTCGAGAGAGAAGGAAGGGGAGGGGCAGGAGGGGGTCGATGGATGCAGGAAACCCTCTAGAAGATTATGTGATAAAAGGAGGGCAGAGAACTGGAGTGAGGCCAATTCATCCAGAAGGTTGAGGAAAGCATTTTGTTTTGTTTTGTTTTGTTTTGTTTTGTAACATGAGAGATCTTAAATCCTGCTTATATGGTTGGGCATGACCCGGTAGAGGGGAGACCCTGAATGAGCAAAGCCTAAAATGGGAAAAAGGGGACCTAGTGCCTGCATTCAAGGATGGCCCAAATTTTGTGTGGCCTGAGCTAATGCAATTTGGAGAGCCCTCTTTGACAAAAAGAATTCAAGGTCATGAATTCAAAATTAGGGATGGAAATGAATTATTTACTTAGTATAAGAAAAGACATCATAACAGATAAACAGCACTTTAAAGGTGCACGTTATGTTTCTTCTGAGATCATCTTTGGTCAGGACTTCTCAGTCTTTGCAGGACTGACATTTTAGGCCAGATGGTTATTGTAGGGGGCTGTCCTGTGCCTCGGAGGATGTTCTGCAGAATCCCTAGATGCTAGTAGCACTCGTGCCCCCAACTGTGACAACCCAAAATGTCTCAAAACATTGCCCACTACCACCTTGAGAACCATGATCTAGGTAATTTACTTGAAATGCTTGCATACAAATATTCTTGGTTACAATCCCCATCTCGAACATTCTACAAGCCCCAGAAACCTTCAGCACAGACAGGGGCCGGGCCAAGTGAAGGTCTCAGAAGCTTGGGCTTCCTCCGCTTCTGATAAATCCACCTCTGCTCTAGCTGAGGCCTTGCACTTAGACTGGAGTGGGAAGAGCAGCTATCCCCAAAGAGACAAGGCAGAGTCCGGGGTGCAGATGCCAATAAGCTCACAGACTTGAATTTTCTCATTGCTTAGGTTTTCTCAGCACAGTTAAAAAGCAAGGGCATCCACTGAGAAGGTGACAGCAGGAGACGGTGTAGAGTTTTGCTGGGAGGAAGGGTTGAAATAGTCATCCTGGAGGATAAGACAGGGAGTAGACTAGGATTCCGATGAGCCTCACCACAGATTGGAAGTGGGGTAGAGAAAAACCAGTCCCAGCGGCTGGAGGATGGCATGGCTGCCTTATAAAGCAGTGCGCTCCTCATCCCAGAGCAATCTGCACTGTAAGAGGCATTCAAGCAAATGGCCAAACGAGCCTACTGGTCCTCCTTGATCTGCGATTTTGTGATTTTACAGCAAAGCAACCTGACACCCTAGAGTATACCATGCAGAATTATTCCATGGCGCCTCCACACACAAGAGAGTAAGACCGGCCTCATAAAATAATGGTCGTGATGGCTGAGAGCACAGGCCTGGGTTGGGCGGGGGGAGGGAGGGGCGCGGCTTTCCACGCTTAGCTTCAGTTAATACTCACAACAACACAAGAGAGCTTGAGAAAGTCTATCCACTGTCGCACAGCTGGTAGAAACAGTACAACCCAAACTGAGGAACCATCCACAAAATGCCTGACCAGGATTCATCACCGTCAAGGTCATGAAGGACAAAGCAAGTCCGAGAACCCATCTCCAGGCAGAAGAGACTAAGGAGACATGATCATTCAATCCAGAAGGGCCTCCTGAACTGGGTCCTGGAACCGAAAGAGGCTGTTCCTGGAACAACTGGTGAAATCTGAATGACTAGTCCGGCGTTTAGCCCATAGTAATGTACCGATGTTGGGTTCTTAGTTGTGACAAACGGGCCACCGTAATGGGAGATGTTCACATTAGAGGAACACAGATGACGTGCAAATGGTTAACTTTCTGTGTTATCTAAACAGGTTTTTTGTAAATCTAAAATTTGTTCAAAATAAAAACTTACTCAGAAACAACAATAACAACAACAAAAACAAAACAACAACAACGTGACCAACTCCCCAGCATTCTAACTCTGGGAGCTTTGCTTCTACGTGTGGGGCACTGGGATCTGTAGTTCCCTATCCTGATTCAGTGGGATGTGTCTAAGGCCTCTGCTTTCTGTTTTTACACCCACGTGCGTCCTCGAGCCGAGGGGCAGGTTGGCATGGTGGCCAGGGATGGCTCTGAGACCAGGCAAACGTAGAGACCCACGTCTCGGCTCAAACCTTTGTTCCATACCTATGAAAGGTGACCGATAATCTCTCCCCCTCCCAGGCTTCGTGCGAGACTCCACACGGAACCAGGGAAAAACACAGCACTTGGTACACAGTAGGTGCTCAGTAAACGCGAGGTCAGCCTTCTTTCTTCTTAAGAGCTGAGAACTGAGAGCGAACCCAGCCTCTTTCCTTCCGACAAGAACCTTTCATGTTTAATTTATAGGCTAGTTTAGGTAGTTGAATTCTAAATAATTCATACTCTTGCTGTTAATATTTGTAGTTGTCAAATTCCTGTAATAAAACATTTAGGGATTTCTTCCCTCCCTGAAGTGTATTTCGCCGGGAGAATGATTTGTTTTCTGAAATCTAGGACTTGGCTGCCCTCTCCTTCTTGTTCCCTCCCGTGTCTCACTCTGTCCATCGCTGCGGCCCGGGTGAGAGGTGCCAGGCTGTGGGGTGCTCAGGAGGCACGGCTGGCCTGACGGGCTGTCACTGCACCTGTGGTTAGGGCTTGCAGGGTGGGTTCACTTTTTAGTGTCTGCATGTCATCCACTTCCTTACTGGAGCTGGGTTGAAACCCTGCCATTTCCTGGCTGTGCGTTCATACAGGCAACCTAACACCTCACTGAGCCTCTGTTTCCTTCTGCTCCAAAATGGCAATAACACTCTCAGTTTACATTGCCTGACATGCTTCTGGATCTCTACATTCTGCCAATATCCACGGAGGAGGCTTTATCTAATCTCTCTTTGCCTCCACCCCTACCTTGTTCATCTGATGGGACGCACAGACTCCCCCCATCTACTCTGTTTCCTTCTCATCTTGGCTTGGCCCACGTCCACAAGAACCCCGGGCTGTTCTCGGACAAAGCCTCGCCGCCAGCTTTGTCACATCTCCGTAGCCCTGGGTTTGGGGGCAGGGGGAGGGTGATTCGGGCATGCTGTGGCATTTTCTTGAAGGAGGCTCTGACTCTCTCTCGAAGATGCAGGAGGGTCTGAAACACGAGGCCAGCTTCACAGGTGCCAACTGTACTGTTCAAAGAATATACTCCCTTTTATAGCACTTATATTTCATTCTCTACTGCCAGAATGGAGACACATGCTGGGTTTCTGCATTCGTAATCGGGGAAGAACAGATGGGAGAGATGCAGTTGGAAGTAATACTGTCATTAAAATAATCTATACTGCTCGTAACTCTCGGGCGTGTGCAAGAAGGTGAGTGGGGCCACGTGGACCAAGTTCTTCATATCCATTCCTCATGGAAATTATGGGGGGCTGGAGCCTCGGTGAGATCTGAAAATTCATTCTCTCATGGTATACCTCTGTGGGTGTACCTCTAGCCCCAAAGGCAAAAGAGGGAGCAGATGGGCAGAAATGTTTCCTTAGGTAAAGGGTGGGGTGGGCATTCTGGAGAGGGAGAACACCAGCAGCTAAAGGTGTGGAGGCTGGATTTGGGGATTTGGCTGGAAGGAGAACGTGCGTCCTGGTGATGAGGTTCTTGAATGGCATGGGAGCCTCTAGCAGAAAGAGCACCGGGCTGTGAGTCAGGTTCAGTTCAGGCTGTTACTAACTAGCTATGTGAACACAGGAAAGACACCTCTCTTTTTCTGGGCCTCGGATCTTCATCTGTAAAATGGAAACAGAATACGCGATCCAAGTAAATTTTCAGTAACTTGAAGGACGGTAGCTCTAAACTTCCGCAGAACACATCCGATTCCTGAAACTTTTCTCTTCTGGCCATGCAGGTCAAGTATAAACTAAGCTTATCCCAGCCCCTGTTGTTTGATTAGCAATGATAATAATAATAATAGTGATACCCTTTATAAAATAATGTCGATACCCTTTACTAAGGGTCTACACTGTTTCAGGCACTGTGAAGTGCTTTAGCAACATATCTTGACCACCATCATCAGAGGCCCATCATGCAGCAACTGTCAAGCCTTCACATCCAAGGCCCAGAGAGGTAAGGGGATACGCTTGTGTCACCCCAGGCTGGGTGGTAGGACCAGGAGTCCTGCCTGCCTTCAACAGCTGACCTCTTCTTGCTAGTCTCCTTGTCACAGCAATAATGACGTCTCCTAAGTCCACGAGCACTGTGGAGATGTTTAAATGTCTACAGGCAACCCTCCAAGGTAGATCCTGGGATCCTCGTTTTATAGATGAGTAAACTAACTTTCTATGAGGAGAAATCATCAGCCCCAAGTCGTAAAACCAGTATTCAGCAGAGCTGGGCTTTGGCCTCAGATCTGCCTGGTATCAAAGCTCCAGTCACTGCCTTGGGAGATTTCTGTGTTCAAATTCATAGAGGTTAAGAAAAGCTCCACAATCCCTTCCCCCAAAGTATGGGATGTTCTTTGCAAACTTCCCGCAAGGATGCCCCATTTTGCCAAACTTCCATACTATTCTCTCCTGCCCTGGGGAGCACTGTCCACACAGACACGTCAATGCCATGGTTACAAGGTGATTACTTGGACTGACATCTTAACATTCACGTAGCAGGAGCCTTACACTTGTAGAAGGCCAAGGAGTCCCCATGTCTGGGACCCACCGCCCCCTTCTCCTTAGGGCAAAGGTTTCAGACCAGCAGACGAGCATATCAATACAAGCTCTAAAAGTTGACTTTTCACTATTGACTCTTCAGAGGGCCACCTCATTTCTCTTCTTTGGGGTTTCTTACTGCTGCCTCCCCCACCACTGATGGTCTGCCACCAACGCCAAGGGCTGGTGAAGGTCACTGGACATCACTCTGGGGCGTCTGAGGTTGGAAGGCAGGGAGAGAGCAGGGGAAATTGGCTGCTCTATACAAGTTAACTCAAAAATGTGCAGTCACAGGATGCCTGGGTGGCTCAGTCGGTTAAGCATCTGCCTTCAGCTCAGGCCATGATCTCAGGGTCCTGGGATCGAGACCCACATCGGGTTCCTGCTCAGCGGGGAGCCTGCTTTTCCCTCTCCCTCTGCCTGCCGCTCCCCCAGCTTGTGCTTGCTCTCTCTCTCTGTCAAATAAATAAATAAAATCTTTTTTAAAAATGTCCAATCGTGGCCCTAAAGGTAGATACTATATTATTATCCCCATTTCACAGATGAAAAAATGAAGTTCAGAAAGGTTTAAATGACCTTCCCAAAATAAGTGATAGAGAAGAGATTTGAATCCTGGTCTTCAGTCGTTCTGACATCAAAAACCTGTATCCTTTCCGGCTATTGCACGTGTCCTCCTATACTAGGAAAAAATAGAATTGGCTCTCTCCTCTCTCACCTCCATCTTCAACTTTCTCACTGATCCAAGATTTCTCGATACTTTAGGAAGTGCCATTATTACAGCCATTTGGGTAGCAAAGGTGCTAATTTCTCTAGAGAGATTTTTTTTTAATTTATTTTTTACTTTATTTTTTTTTTTGCTCAAGTGACTAGGAATTCTGTAGGCTCCTGTGGATTACAAAAACCCCAGTGACAATGACTGTGTTCTTGCTATCCACAGAGCCATCACATATGCTATTCCCTCTGTCTGAGATGCTTTTCCCTTGCCTGTTTCTCTCTTTAACCCTGCTTATCTTTTAGCTCTCCTATCAACTGTGACTTTCTCAGAGAAGCTGCCCTAACCCACTGCTGAGGTCACCCCCCTCCCCAGCCTGCCCCTACCCCTACCCCCAGTCCCAGCTAACTCTTTCATAGCGTTTTGTTTCTGTCCTCTCTGGCACCTGGCTCAGGTTGCAAGTATTGATGACTTGGGAGTCGTCAGATTAACACCAGCTTCTCTCACTAACCATAAGCTCTAAGGGGACAGGGACCACATCTACTTGGATTATGAATGAGGCCTCAGTTCTAAGCACAGGGCTTGGGACATAGTAGATGCTCAATCAGTATTTACTAAACGAATGTATGAAAGCATTAAAATACAGGATGCTTAAATGCCTGGGTCTGAAGACAGCAACATTTCCTAACTTGTGATTTTAGGAGGCATAGCTTTCTCCTTGGAGCTTATTAGGAATGCAGAATCTCAGGTTCCATCCCAAACCATCAGAATCAAAATCTGTATTTTAACATGGTTCAACAATGATTCCCATGCACATGAAGAACTGATCAGCATTTCAAAGGAGAAAGGAAGGTAGAAGGGTGAGGTAACCTACATTAATGAATCAGTTAATTAGTTAACCAGTTAATTCAGTAACATTATCTAGCGCTGTGTTAGGCCCTGAGACTCTGGTGTGAACATGGTAGATATGCTGTCTGCCTTAAGGGAGTGGCCCATGCCTGCTTGGCTGGACAAGGCATTAGGGGGAGGGGATGCTCATCATCCAGGGAGGCCTTCCAGGGGTGGTGACTGGGAGCAGTAGGTAGGGGAGCAGCCTCATGCTCAGTGGAATTTCCCGTCTGCGTATCTCCAAACTGAGGCTGGTGGATGGGTCAGGAGGTTGTTGCCATAATCCAGACTAGCAAAGCAAGCAAGCCTTTATTTCCCTCTGGCTCTCTCCCCAGCTCTCTCCTGCATGCAGATGCCTTTCTGCAAAATCTGCCTAAAATACCCTAGGAATCAAATAATGGCCAATCTCATGGCCAAGGCCTCCCCCGCTCTTTTCTCGTTTACACTCTGCCTCCCAATGTCAACCTTGCAACTTCTTCTCCTCTCCTTCTGTGTTTTCTTCCCCCCTCCCCCACTTCCCTTCCTAGATTTCCTCTGGCATATCCATTAGGTGTATTATTATGCAGCTATTAGAAATGATGTTTACGAAGAATGTGTAATAACACGGAACATGCTTAGGTTACAATCGGAAACAGGGAGCAAAATCATATGGATAGATGATTATAGTCTTATAAAAATAAAAACACTATGTATAATAAAACCAAAACAAAAACAAAGCAAAACTCTAGAATGCCTCAACTGGTCTTTATGTGTGCATGGAGCCTTAAAAATATAGTAAAATTTTGCCTATTTTCCTTTTTTTAATGACTGGGGATTTCATTTATAAACAGGAAAATAAATAAATACCCACAACTTTAAAACTGCTGCTATTTATTTACCATGTCATTTTGGGCAAGTCTGTCCATTTCCCTGAGCCTTGGTCTTCTCATCTCTAAAAGAGGGCCAAGAGCTGTGCATCCCCACCGGCTGTTTTGAGATTGTGTTCATCGAGTGCTCGGCATGGATCTTGGCGTGAGAGGGAAAGAAAGCTAAACCCATGGCAGTTAATCGTCACTGTTGGTGACCAGTTTCCGGCTTACCTGTTCATTGCAGGTGTGGGTCAAAGAACAGGACAAATATGATGTGGGAGGGATGGAGGATGGAGACAGGAAGTCACTGTTTAGAAATCCCAAACTTTGTATTAATTTTGCTCTTAACTGGCTGTGTGACCTTGGTAAGTCTTTTCCTGTCTCCGGGCTTTGGTTTTATTAAATGTTGAAGAGGAACACAGCCTCCAAGATTGACAGAACTTACCATCACATGTCTATAAAGCAATATCTCAACTCCCCTGGAATTCACAGTCCTAAAATTCTACTGGACAGGGGCGCCTGGGTGGCTCAGATGGTTAAGTGTCTGCCTTCGGCTCAAGTCATGATCCTAGGGTCCTGGGATCGAGTCCCACATCGGGCTCCCTGCTAGGCGGGAAGCCTGCTTCTCCCTCTGCCTCTGCCTCTCTCTCCCTCTCTCTCTGACTCTCATGAATAAATAAATAAAACATTAAAAAAAAAATTCTACTGGACAAATGCCACGACCTCTTTCAAATGCCCCTGAGCTCTCTGCCAGGTGTTGACCTAAGAATAAAGGTCCAGTTCTGTTAGGTCTCTTGTACTTGCTTCCTTTGAGCTCCAAAACCCCACTCTTCCCCTGCTGACCATGGAACCATTCTTGGAGTTTCTTAGATTGTGTCTAAGGAAAAAAAAAAGTGCCATTTTTATATGTGAGGAACCAGGGTGTGGTGGCCCCTACTTTGTGGCTGAGAAGCACACCCCTCTTTACTCCTGCAATTCAGTTCTTAAAATGGACACGTCTTGTTTCCAACAGCCCCCCATTCCTCTCAACATTGTTCGGTGGGGCCAGGGGCTGGGTTCCAGGCTCTCTGAAGAGACTGTGAGCCCCACCACTCTCCTCCTCCCAGGACAGCAGCAGTTTCTGTGGATGAAGGGGGGCTTTTTCCCTGAGCACGCAGCTCTGTCTCGGAAGCAGCCCCTCTCTCTGTCCCTCAATCGTTCTGCAAGCTCAGAGGAGCCAGTCCAGCTGGCTCTGCTCTACATGGAGATTCTGAAGAATTTTCACGGCATAAAAGCCAGAGAGTTGCTCTCCAGCTCCTGTAAGGGGGCAACATTAACGGCAAGGGGAAAACACGAATGAGACTGACTGAAAGATAAAAAGAGAAGGAAGAATGGGAACAACCAATGTTCAGGATCCCTTAAACAATCCTGGGTCAACAGCCCACCTGTCTCTCAAAAGCCCTTCTCATGCTCAGGATGCCTTCTTGCTTCAATAGCTTTTTTTGTGTTCTAGGCGCTATGTTAAGCTCCTGATGGTACCCTGCCTCACTCACTTCACCCTCAACTAAATGTCAGCTCTAAGCGAGTGGGGGGAGGGAGGTTTATGGGGTTTGTTCACTGTTCTATCCCCATTGTCTAGAACAACACCAAGACCCCTTGTGTGTGCTCATTAAGTCTTCGTTGCTATAATAAATGACCACTCTCTGAGAGTCACCAGGATTACTACCTCCATTTTACAGATGAATAAACTGGAATTCCTGATGGTGGTTACTTGTCCTGGGTCACGCAGCTGGTTAGGGTGTGGATCCAGGCTTCTGGTCTAACTGACCTCAAAGCCTGCCTTATTTCAGACCCCATGCCCATGGGCAATGCCCACCCCTCTCCACTTCCCTATTCAAGTCTCCAGAATCACCTCCTTCTGGCAGTCTTCCTGGATCACTTCCTTGATCACCTCGAGGAATGACACAACCCACAGCTCTCCTATCCTTCCCCAAAAGACCCCTTATGATCGACCCTCAGCTGTGCCTGAGTCCTTTATACCTGGAATTGCTAATGTTTACTCAGTGTGTGCCCATAACAAATTACTAGCATTTCAAGGAAGTCTCTGTGTCTGATTAATTTTGTATATTGCCAGAATGCCTGACTCATAGTGGGTTTTTAATCAATATCTGTTCAATAATGCCTCGTTTAACCCTTGGGATCATAGATTCAGGGAGCAGTTTGGCAGGCGTATCAAAATTTAAAGTAACTTTCCTTTTTACAATATAATTTCACTTGAAGGAACTTAAAAATACTTAACTGTAGTCACAAAAACACATGAGGCTGATTACTGTAGCATTGTTCCTAACAGTTACAAAAATACAGTAACTTGGGGCGCCTGGGTGGCTCAGTTGGTTAAGTGACTGCCTTCGGCTCAGGTCATGATCCTGGAGTCCCGGGATCGAGTCCCGCATCGGGCTCCCTGCTCAGCAGGGGGTCTGCTTCTCCCTCTGCCCTCTTCCCTCTTGTGCTCTCTGTCTCTCATTCTCTCTCTCTGAAATAAATAAATAAAATCTTTAAAAAAAAAAATACAGTAACTTAAAGGCCCGTGGTTGTTGGGTGGTTAAACAGACCTGTACTATGGAATATTAATCAGCTGTGAAAAAGAACATTGTAGATTGGTGTGCATTGACATGGAGACATCTTTAAAATTTTGTATTAAGCAGAAAAGGCAAATTTCAGGAAAAGTATACAATGTGATCCCATTTGGGTTAAAATTTACCTATGTAAATGCATGTCAACAGTTCTGGAAGTATGCATTTCAATTTGCTGAGCAGGGGGCGGTTTTGGGGTAGGCTGTAAGTTTGGTGAGTGAAGAAGACTTCTGCCTTTTCACTCAGAAAATGCTTCCCTAAAAAAAAATAATTTGGGTGATTTAAAAGAACAGACTCATAGGGTATGAGGATTTGAAGGGACCCTACACGGGGCAGAGGTGGTGCAGGAAGGGGCTTATGTTCGTGGAGTATTTATGGTCTGCCCAAGATGGGTAAGGCCTTTTGCACATACTCCTTATTGACACATCCTAGCAGAGACTGCAAGGTCAACACTGTCAATGCCACTTTATAGATGAGGACACTGAAGTCGACACTATAAATGTCAGGCTTGTCCTCTTCAGGAGCTCAGCACTAAGATTCTCATCCAAGTGTGTTTTGCAGACGGAGACGTGGAGCTGTGAGTGTGTGCAGGCTTGCCTCGTTGAGGGGGCGGCCACTGGGAAGCTCTCCCCGCCACTCAACTCCCTCCACTGCTTCTCACATCTGGAGATTATCCCCCCAACCTGCCACTCTGCTCTCTGGAAGGCAGTGGATTTCCATTTTGTTTCTTTACCGCCAGGTCTGGGCTGACCACTTTCCCACAGTGGTATATTCACTCCTTAATCGTCTAAATCAGCACTTACATGGCTTCTCTGGACTCGTCTGTGGTTAGAGGGAGTCATCCTGGCAAACTCAGGTTCTGCCCCTGGAAGAGTGGTGCCATCTCTATTTTTTGGGAAGAGGTGAGTCGCAGGAATGAATGGTAGGAAGCTATTTTGTGATTAAACCCAGCCTTCACTGATGAGGTTGGGCAGAGCCATCTCCAGCTTTTATCCTGTGGGAGGTGGTTGCTCCAGATGCCTGGCTGGTCTACACTGAGCATGGGAACATCTCAAAAGGAGCCAGAGTGGGAATCGAAGGTTCGGATTAGAGTCCTTACATCTCAGATTCTTAGCACAGGTGACTTAATCCAACTTCTGACCCATGTGAGGGAGCTCTCTGGAGCATCCCCCAGAGCAGCCAACATATACCGTTCCAGTGCCAGGGAGCTCACCACTCACAGGAGCATGCTCCATTGGTGAACAGACGCCACTGGCAGCACACACTTGCCAGTGGTGCCCAGACCTGCCTCTCCTGCGACCTCCATGGGATGAGGAGCAAGATTCCGAGGTCAAAGGGCTGGACGCTTTGCCCTTGACTAGTATAAGACTCAGAAAAAGTTGCCCAAGGTACTCAGAATCCTTAGAACCTAATCCCGCATTTTACAAATGGGAAAGACGAGGTCCAGCGAGTGGATGTTTTATTGAAATCCAAGGGTCTTACTCCTCAGAGCAAAGAATATACCCATGTTTACTTCCTCAATATTAAAAAAAAATAAGGAATCATCCCATTAACCTCATTTACCCAATATTGGATATTTCTTTTTAAGTAGACTTTGCTGACAGCTACAGCCCCTGCTTAATCACCACTACCAGCACAATCATCACCATCATCACCACCACCACCATCTCCAGTACCATCATCACCACCACCACCATGACCACCACCATCACCCGACCACCATCATCATCACCACGACCACCACCACCATCACCACCATGACCACCACCACCACCATCTCCACCACCATCATCACCACCACGACCACCACCATCATCATCATCACC
>NW_023270433.1:16984130-17050568 GCF_011800145.1 Mirounga leonina | reverse complement strand
CACCATGACCACCACCACCACCACCATCACCACCATCATCATCACCACCACAATCATCATCATGTCAATAGTGTCTACTATGTGTTAGGAATTCTTCTAAGTGTTTCACACTTACTAGCTACTTTTAGGAACCTTGGAGGAGGACTGAGGAAATCTCCCAGTGAGGAGAGCAATGCTCACCCAAAATGACAGGTGTCTTTCAAAGACCTTTTTAATGAAGCAAAAGATGAGCTTCTTCCTGCCAGATCTCATCATCTGGGGCATGTCATCTCAGTGCAATAGGAAAGTCAGGCTGCTTTTCCTATGCCTAAAAGGAAATGCAGATGTATGCTTGTGCACACAAACACACACGTGCTCATACAGGCTCCCTGATTCGCTCCCTAATAAAGAGAGCTCGCGGCTGGTTCCAGGCACTGCCTTCTCATTTGGAATCATCTATTGTCTCTTAGTTTCACAAACAGGCCCAAACCTGGCTCTGTGGCTTCTTCTTCTTCTTCTTCTTCTTTTTTTTTTTTTTTTTTTGATATATATTGTAGGTTGTGATTAATAATAAAGGAAGACCAAGCTTCCTGATGTTTAGCCTGGATCATGAGGACCTCTCCTTCCCTGAGCCACCTTCTTTTATCCCATCCAAGCCTGGAAATAAGGTCCTTTCTGATTAAGTCCCATTCTTCCTTCCAAAACCTACTTCCTCCATTCTTTGTCATGTTCCATCCAAAGTGGCCTATTGGTCTTTGCCCCCTAGCCGAAATGCCATTCCCTCTTCCATCACCAAGGCTCACTTCGAATACCACGTCAATGAAAGCAAGGATAGTCCTAGGACTCCTGCTGTAAATAATCTCTCTCATCAGAGCTCTTAAGATCATTTTCAAAAATTGCCTCAAAACACATATTGATCTCAACAATTGATGCAGGTGTCTGAACTATTGCCATCCATCCCCCCCACTCTCCAACTCAGAGATTTCTTACTGGTGCCCATTTCTCTCTGGTACATCCCATAGCCTTGGCAGCTTCGTCTGCTTCCACAGGATTCTCTGTCCCCTTCTGTCGTCTTTCTGTTCCCTGTGTTAGTGTCATCAGGTCCCATTTCAATGTTGGCCCTCATAAAACAAGTGTAGGTAATTTGGCATGGCTATTATTTTTCACTAGTGTTATAAAAAATGTTTGATCAACTCTCTTAGTAATACACCCAGTCATGCTGATAACAATAAGCTGAATAAGTCATATGATTACTGAGCTCCAGGTATTACCCTAAGAGTTTTGTATGCATTGATTGATTTAAATATTTCACAGAACCGATGAGCTGGGTACTCTTTTTGTATTCCCATTTTATAGAGAGAAAACCAAGGTTTGGAGAAATTAGCTCACTTGTGCAAGGTCACCCAGAGCAACAGAGCTAGGATTTGAACCCAGGTGTGGCTGACTCCAAAGCCCAAACTCTTAATCAGAGACTAACCCCAAGATCTGTAGGTAGTTACATGCAGTTTCCTGGGGAGGGAGAGAGCCACGAGGCCACTATTTAGAAAGGAAAGCAAAGACAGGGGGAAAAAAGAGAGAATAGTCTGAGCAGGCAGTCTGAGAACAATGAATTGTGGTTTCCAAGATGTAGGTAAACTAATTAGTTTGGAATAGAGCAAAGAGGTCAGCCTGCAGCCTTCTCTTGAGCAGGCCGAACAGGAATACCAAAGAAACTCATTTCCACCGCGCATGGTTCCGAAAACCTTGAGCATTTACTGAGCAGCCCAGGTGGCACGGTGTCCGTCCCTTCCATCCGAACCTCTGCTGTCCTGAGGCCGGGTCGCACGGCTTCCCTCATCAGAACCAAAGATTGCTTGCTACTGCTCAGAAGGTAACGCCTGTCGAGCCCCTTCCACACGAACCCATCAGGTGGTCATACAGCCACAGCGTCTACACGACAGTGCATACATGCAGCGCTGTGTTAAGCTCCAAGTCATGGGGCCTATTAATTTTATATTCGTTGTCACTAACAGGAAGCTAATGGGTTTTGTTTTTCTGGCTTCCTCTGGTGTTCAGATTCCTTCTTCAGCCAGCTCCAGTAACTCACTTGTGTAGCAACACGCTCATGAGTATTCATAAAGCACACTGCTCTGGATTGATTGGCTCTGTCTATTAGAATTGTCTTGGCCACAGTGAATATATAGTTCCGACGGAAATCTGTACCAGAGAGTCCTCCCTTTGACACCTGCGGGCTCCCAAGAATGGTGCCTGGGCTCTGTGAGCACTACCCACTAGTCTACCCAAGGGCTATCTCCTCCCTGAACATAAATATCTCAGGGTAGGGGGCTTGTTTCCCACAGAGCCCTTATTCCAGGAAGATGCCTGCAACAGACACTGGGGGACTGTCCTTGGAGTGAGTGAGTGGGTGATGGAAAACGCCACTGTACTGCCCTCCTGCTACACAGAACTGGCTGTCAGTGCCGACAGGCCCCTGCAGTGTGTTTTTCCTTCCCGGCACATCCTACCAATCCATCTCTGGCCACAGCTCTCTCCACACACCCTTTCATGCTCGTGCAACACCCCACCACGCCTCCTCCCTGCTTCCCACTTGCTGAGACTCAGCATTCCCCGTGACACCCCACAGCCCCTTCAGCTTCCCTCCCCACCACATCCCAATCTCCCCACTGCCTCTGCCTCTTTATTTTTATTTTTTTAAAAGATTTATCTATTTAGTTGAGAGAGCATGCACACGTGAGCAAGTGGGGGGAGGGTCAGAGGGAGAGAGAATGTCAAGCAGACTCCACGCTGAGCACAGAGCCCAATGATGCAGGGCTCGATATCATCACCTTGAGATCATGACCTGAGCCAAAACCAAGAGTCAGAGGCTTAACCAACTGAGTCACCCAGGCGCCCCTGCTCACAGATCATCATGCAACAACAGCTCTTCCTCCTCTAACCTCCAACATACTCGCAGCTTCTGCAACAAGAGGTACTCCAGTCCCCTGCATGCAAGGCGGAAGGTGGGGCACCTCATGGGGTGCAGGCTGTATGTGATAGAAATCATGCCCTCCCTGAGTTGACAGAGGAACAGGGAGATGAAGAATGAAGAAAGAAAGGAAAAAGAAAATTACATTAAAAGAGCTATTAGAATGCTCTTATTGAAACAAAGGCTGTGGGAATGCCAAGGAGTATGTCGGGAAGGGTAAAGAAACTAACATTGACTGTAAGCTTGGCACTGTATTAAGTGCATTAATAAAACAGTGGCTGTTTTAAAGCACCTATTTTTTTCGGATTTATTTATTTGAGAGAGAGAGAGAGAGAGCGCCTGGCGCACTTGAGTGAGCAGGGGAGGGACAGAGGGAGAGGGAGAGAATCTCAAGCAGACTCCTCCTCCTAGAGCAGAACCCTATGCAGGGCTCAATCTCATGACCCTGAGATCATGACCTGAGCCAAAATCAAGAGTCGGATGTTTAACCGACTGAACCACCGAGGCGCCCCTAAAGCACGTATTATGTGCTATAGACTTTGCCTACATTTTCTATCACCCTCACAAGAAGCAAGCACAGTCAGAGTCCTTATCTCTATTTTATAAATGAAGACACAGAGAGGTGGAAGCAATTACCTAAGGGCACACAGCCACATTTAGTGGCAGAACAAAAATTAGAATCCAAGCCTGTCTGGGCCCAAAGGGGGTATTCTTCCTCCTAGACTTGCTTGCTGCCTGTATTTCTGTCATTTCTGAGTCTCTCCACTGTCCAGGTCATTGTATTTATAGGTAAAGGGGAAGTACAGAACCTCAGCATCAGAAAGCAGCATGCTTGATGGGGGAAAGAAGGCTTTATCTAGCTGGAGCCTGGGCTGGACCCAAAGGATTTAGCACACAGAGACGGTGGCATGGGAAGGCGTTCTCAAGAGAAAGGTCTTCAAAAGCACAGGCTAGGAGGTGTGCAAGTGACACACCGGAGAAAAGAGGAAGCCATTGGCCAGTGTGACTGAGGTGTTAAGCTGCCAGAAGGGGACATGACCAGAATCCTGTTAGGCCGAGCTAGAATTCTTGACTTTGGCAGACTGTTTGCTTTGAATCAAGGGTGTTGACATTGCAGAGTTGACTCTGCAGGAAGTAAACCCCAAGGAGAGGCACTGAGACTATTTTGGGGGGACCCTGAGAAAGCAAGCCTACGCACACCAACCACTAGGCTGACTTGATCTCCAGACACTGCATCTGTGCAGGGTCTTGGAATGTTTGGTAGGGACCTCTCCTAAACCCTGGAAAATAAGTTCACAGTGCTTTCTGGAGAAAAATAACACTTGTTCCCCACTGTCTAATGTGAACAGCCCTTTGCTGACTAATTGAATTACGCTGGCCCACAAACTGATAGACAGCTGCTAAAAATGGTTATTGCATTATTAATTCGCTCTAGCAATTTCACATTAAATCTATACTGTTAATAATTTTTCCCCTTCTATTTCTTCCCTCTTAATTAGACTATTTAAAACTTAGAAGGAATAGTCTTCCCATGCTAAATGGAGGCACCAGGCAAATTACATTTTTGATTGAATACTTCTCTGATAGGCCAGCAAATGAGATTGTTGAGTTGTTAATTATTGTCAGAGTTCCACACGACACCTGCTAATGAGGCAGTCAATCTTAGTTGTCAGTCCTGAATATTAATGGAAGCCAATGGGATGTACTGGGAAGGACGCTTGCTGGAGGTCGAGGGTGTCCAGTTCACTGGCTGTACATGCAAGGTTGGTGACTTCCTATTGGTAGAGCTAATGGGAACCTGTGATGAGTGTAGAAAGGGGTGGGCAGTGAACACAGAGGTGAGGACAGCCCAGAACAGCTTCATGGCACAAAGTGGGGACCACTGGGATGGTCCACCTGGTTAACTGTCAGCATTTATCACTGCTGGCCTGGCCCTGGAGAGCGTACTAACAAGACTGTACATTTGGAGTTCTGGAGAGCTGCCAGGTAGGAGGAAGTTGCTGCCAAGCACCCAGAAGGAGGTATACAACTTAAGACTGCTGATCTGGGCTCACAATGACCCAGCTTCAGGCTCCCATGCTAGCTGACATCTTGGGGTTTAGTCCTGACTTTGGCACCCTTATACTGTGGGTCAAGAGAAGTGTCAGGTTTCATTCAGCAAGACTCTGGGTGACAAAGAGGAGATGTCAGCCAAGACTGGACATCACAGAACCCTATGTTTAGTCTGGGACAAAGCAAAAGCTCAGTAGAAGGGCAGAGAAGGGAGAGAAATTGGACTCAATTCAATAATTTACTGAGTACTTTGTATGCATGATAAAGACTTGAGTTTCCAGTGCAAACTCCCAGGGCAGACATTTTAGGGGAATCATCCTTGACTTTTACTTCTATTTCACAACTGCCCACTCCTCCCTCCCCTCCACTGGACTGCTCCCTGAGGCTCTGATGCTCCTTCACCAACGCTTCGAGAATTCATTTTCTTCTTCATCCCCATTTCTCCTTCTCTAGTCCCCTCCTCACTGGGTTACTGCCCCAGTATAATTATGACTGGATCTTCACTCTCCCAACTTTCCCTGCTATGGCCTCTTCGACTTCATCTCCTACTATCCCCTCCAGTTTACTCTGTTCCCCAAACACACCAGCCAGGCTCCCTGCTTCCACTCTGAGCTTTTGTTTCAGCATCTCTAAAATAGGGCATCCACCTGCTCTGACATATCTGTTCAACACACGCTGGTTTCCATCTCCCCGAGCTGCATCATTCCAACTGATGTTTCATCTTTACTTGTGGGTCCATCTGCCTATCCTCTGCTCATTTCATTTTATGGTGATCTCAGTGTGCGTTCAGACAAGGATGGGTAGGCTGGCCTGGCATGGCTAACATATCCTGGCAACAGGTGGGAAGTTGACCCCCAAAATAGACTTTCTGTCCATCTCATTATCCCCCCCCACCCCCCAAGCTCAGTGCTGTAGGGATGGGTAAGACTGGCTGTCTCTGAGACCTCAGGGTGGTTTTGTTCCTGCTTCCTTGGCTCCCCTCGGGCCCCCTGCCAGCAGACAGGACAGGAACTGGAGCGAAGATCAGCACGATGCAGTCCCGTCCCGAGAAGTCAGGCGAGTCTGCCTCGTGCTTCTGAGACAGGCAAGTTGAGACAAGTTTAGATGAGAAACAGGGCCACTTAAGCGATTAAATCAGAACATTCATTTCACAAGGTGGGAGAGGAACCGAATGAAAACACAACCTAAGATCAGGAGATGGCCACCCTTTTGAAGCTATGACTTATTCACAAAGATCATTCCTGAATTTTATTAAGAAAAAAAAAAAAGCCTCAGGAAAATTCAGCATTGACTAACACACTACCATTTAAACACAAGAGATAGAACACCAATTATGTTGGAATCCATATGAATCTGTACAAAATGTTAGACGAGGCAAAAAACAATACTGAGGAGAAATGGTATGGATGGTCTGTCTGTTCTGCACTGCTCTGTCTCCTAGCTATAGGATGTCTTTAGGCAGTGGTTAACAGTCAAAGATTTTAACAGTGGATACATGGAGGGCACTACCAATCAGCCGGTATGAATATGGTGGGTCCAGGAGTCCTCTGCTGTGTCAAGTGTCAGTCCTTTATTTTCTGGATCAAAGGGACATCTGGGGAGTCCTAGCAGAGAAGCTGAAACAGTCAGAGCTACTAGGGGTCTCAAAAAGCAACTATTTAAGAAGGGGTCCAAACGCACTTGAATATCTTAGCAGCCTCTACAGCGTCCTATTGTGTACCTGCTAAATATTAGCCCTGCTCCATAAATGAGAAGCGATTGCTCCAAAGAGGTGACTTGATGCCTTGGATCAAAGGAGCCGCTTTCTTTAATCAACAGCCACGGAGGAGCTGCTGTTCTGCAAGTTTCCCTCCCAGCCCCATAAAGGGCCCGAGAGTACCCATCAAGAGCAGTGTCAGCTGCAGCTAATGCAACACAACACTCTGCAATTAACAGAGCTGAGTGTGCCATTAAGACAATCTTATGAGGAAGGCAATACCCCAAGTAAGCAGCAGAGTGTAATGAAGTTAGTCAGGCTGGTAAACACCTAAGTGATGGCCTTGCAAAAAAAAAAATGGCTTTTGAACTCATTTAGCTCCGCAGGCTGAGGCATGGTGGAGACAAACGATGGCTGTTCCATTATTTTCTGTTGACATTTATATGCACTCTGGTATACGGTGGCTTTTGGAGAAATAGGTTTAAGTTTCCAGAGTCAGGCTGTTACACGTGCACGTTCCAGGTCTTATTCTGTTTGAACTGTGCAAACTCGGGGGAATTACTTAAATTCTCTGAGGTTTTATTTTGCTCATCTGTGAAAAGGTGGGGGGATAATACCCTGCTAGGTTCTTGTTATGAGTAATTATAAAAGGTGCCAATGTGTGGTGAGTCCCTTCGTTCATGTCTGTGCTGGTTGAATGTATACTTCTACCTCTCACACGTTCAATAAAACAAGATGGACTGGGTTACATTCCCAGAAGTGCATCTCATTGTTCAAGCCCCCCTTTGGGGGATTAAGGCTGAAAGTGCCAGGTGCTCAAGAGCATGGATTTTAAAGTTTTCTATACCTGAATTTGAATCCTACTCCTGCTATTTTATAATAGCTGTGTGCTCTGGGGCAAGTCATGTAACCTCTCTGACCCTTACTTGTCTTCATCTTTAACATGTGAATAATACTCTCAAGCTAAAAAGATTGTGAATGGTGGAGAGAACAAAGGACTCTCCGTAAATGTGAGCTTTTAAAGAGATTTCCATTATTCCAGAAGCATGTTCCTCTTTGGGTCGCAACAGGGGTAAAAAATAAAGCTTCTAGGCACACAGTCGAAAAGCACCAGTATTGTCTTCGGCAGAACAGGATTCAAATTCCATTTCCATTCTTCACTGGCTGTGGGACAGGGACAATTTATGTTATCTCTCTGTTATAGCCTTTTATCTGCATGATAAGGAAGCCACTTTTCTTCTATGGGGCTTAGCTGTGCTCGACCTTGTTGTTGAGCAGTCGTTAGCTTACAGGTCTATTTCACACTCATTTATGCTTACCATGTTCCAGGCACGACAGTCACACTTCACAGGTGTAACTCATTCCATCTAATCTTCCTATCAACCCTCTGAGGTAAGTGCTATTCTTATCCCCATTTTACAGATGGGAGCCTGAGTGAGATATTGAGTAACTTGCCCAAGGTCCTGTGGTTTGTGGACAGCAGACCTGGGATTTGATCCTACTCTTCTGGCTCTGGGACTGGTGCTCTGAATCACCAATGCCACGGCCACCACAAGAGCCCCCACCGCTGTAACCACCACGGCAAGCACATTTATCACGTGCTGATTAAGTACCGAGCACTTCAGCGGCACAGCCTTACCGTATTCTCACGCCGACCCTATGGGGGTGGGTTAGGCCACTTGCCCGAGCTCACTGGGCAAGTGCCAGTGCTTGCACTTGATTTCAGACCCTCTGGCCCCAAAGTTCCGGCTCTTCGGCATTTTAGACTGTTGAGACTGAGAACATACCCAGCACATCACTGGGCACATAACTGACATCCTCCAAAAGGCATTTCTCTCTTCTAGGAATTTTCAAGCCGTAAGGGTTGCATTTTCTGACAGCCCATGAGCCCTTGGGTATCAATCTTTCCTCCCTGCCTAATTTGAAGGGTGAAACTGGTGGTTTCAGATAACAAATGAACCCACACATATCTCCACCTTGCTCTCATTTAGCGCAGCTCTGCCCAATGCCTGGCACCGTGTTTATGTCTTTGGAAGAAGAAAAATCAGCAAAGGTGGGTAGCAGAGGCCTGCCTATCTCCTTAGGGGCTGGACAAATCGATGGATGACAGAACGCATTTGTATGACTTTGGGGACCTTGAATATAAGAGAAGGTGTGAATAACCCATCACTGTTTGGATTGTGTGTGTCAGATCCCTAATTTGGTTTAATTTTATAAACATAGGCCAAGTATCTCACAGGAGAACATTGGGCTCAGCCAATTCTAAGATAGTGACCTTGCTTTCCCTCTCTATCCATCTTCCACACTGAGCCAGGGTAATGCTTCTAGAATGGAAATCCAGTAATGATTTCTCCTTCTTAAAATCCTTTTGTGGCTTCCAGATGACCTCAGGAGAAAAGACAGGATCCCTGAATATAGTCTCCCAGGCTCTTTGTAGTTGGTCCCTGCACCAGCCACTCCCTCCTCACTGCCTTCTCCCCATCCTCTCTCACTCCGACCATCGGTCTTCACTCCAGTTATCAAAAACAACTTGCCTTTCCCTGAATGTGCTAAGTATTGTTTCCCATGATCCCCCTTGTCCTTCACAATTTAGCTGGGACTCCACTTATCTCTGAGAAGCTAGCCAGGATAGTTTGAATCTGTTCATCCCCGAATCCCTTATTTGCTGGCACTATTTATCATCTATCTCTGTTTTTTTAAAGATTTTATTTATTTGTCAGAGAAAGAGAGAGACAGAGAGCACGAGCAGGGGGAGCAGCAGAGGGAGAGGGAGAAGCAGGCTTCCCGCTGAACAAGGAGCCTGATGCGGGGCTCGATCCCAGGACCCTGGGATCATGACCTGAGCCAAAGGCAGCCACTTAACCAACTGAGCCACCCAGGCATCCTTATTTATCATCTCTTATTGGCCAGGGACTGGGTATAGTTTTGTACCAGTAGCTCAGAGTGTGACCCTGAGTGGGTGGGTCAGGTCTTCTATAAATATTTACTGGTTGAATGAATAAATAAATGAACCTTTCCCAGGATTCATAACTACCTTACTTTTTAAAAATATTTATTTATTTTATTTTAGTGAGAGAGAGAAAGAGAGTGGAGGTGGGGGTGAGGTGCAGAGGGAGAGAGAGAATCTCAAGCAGACTCCTCACTTAGCACGGTCACTGGGCTCGATCTTATTACCACAAGATCATGAGCTGAGCTGAAACCAAGAGTCAGACACTTAACTGACCGAGCCACCCAGGGGCCCCAACAACTACCTTACCTTTTGGAAGGTGGGTCGAAAAGAAGAAATACAGTCAAGGTTTGGAACAAGATAAAGATGCAAATGGGATAGAAATTTAAAAAAATACATTTTTTTTTCTTTGATGCCCAGTTATCTTGGTACTGTACTTAACTCATTTTAT
Organism: Mirounga leonina; assembly: GCF_011800145.1. NCBI lineage: Eukaryota > Metazoa > Chordata > Mammalia > Carnivora > Phocidae > Mirounga > Mirounga leonina. Next base: position 17,040,478 of record NW_023270433.1, on the reverse strand, counting down.
AAGTAATTGTTAGTTTTTTACTCAATTGTCAAGCAACATGCTGGACTCAGCTGCAAAGATAAATATATCTTTTTGCGCTCAAAAAGCTCACAGTTTAATGGAGGAGGGATCCATCGAAGCGAAGCTCACAAAACCTGTACCGGCTGTTGGAGGACATACCCTGTATCAAGCTCTTTCACCCATCATTTGTAATTTTCTCCTCCCACTTACAAGATAGGCACTGAAATCATTTTTTAGGATGAGGAAGGATCCTGAAGTTCGCAGAGGTTTAAGTAGGTACCTTTCCTTTGTTCAATCATGCACTGGAGTCATAGAAATGAACCGGCACTCAACATCTGTGCTCTGTTTGCTGTACTATCTCCATTCACACTCCACTCTGCTGTGAATACACTTGAACATCGCTTTGTACATTTGCCATCCTTTTTATACTTATTACCTCATTTCAGTCTCACAGAGCACTGTTTGTGATGCAGACAAGGACGGTATTACAATCCGCAATTTATGGATAAAAAAGCTGAGAGCTGGGGCGCCTGGGTGGCTCAGTTGGTTAAGCGACTGCCTTCGGCTCAGGGCATGATCCTGGAGTCCCTGGATCGAGTCCCACATCGGGCTCCCTGCTCGGCAGGGAGCCTGCTTCTCCCTCTGACCCTCCCCCCTCTCATGTGCTCTCTCTCTCTCATTCTCTCTGTCTCAAATAAATAAATTAATTAAAAAAAAAAAAAAGCTGAGAGCTGAGGTTAGGTGACAATCTCCCAGGTCACATATGAAGGCAAACAGGAACAGAACTCATGTTTCTTGACCATGGGGCCTTCTCCTTGTCACTTCTCAAATACAGTTGATCCTTGAACAACAAAAGGGTTAGGGGTGCCCACCCGCAGTGGTGTTCCAAATTGCAGGTCACTTTTGACTCCCCCCAAACTTAACTACCAATAGCCTGCTGTTTTTGACTCCCCCCAGACTTAACTACCAATAGCCTACTTCCTACAATTGGTAGGAAGCCCTACCAATAACATCAGCAGGGGATTCACACATATTGTGTAGGTTATCTGCATTCTTTACTATATTCTTACAATAGAGTAGGCTAGAGAAAAGGAAGTGTTATTAAGAAAGGCATAAGAAAGAGGAAAAACTTTACACTACTGTGTTGTAGTTATTGAAAGAAATCTGCATGTAAGTGGACCTGGCCATCCAAATCTCCAAATCCATGTTGTTCAAAAGCCCATTGTACATCCTCCAAAATCATGTCCTTCCAACCCCAAACATGTGACTCCTTTTGTCCACCAGAAACACCAACATTTCTTTCTCAGGGTAGATTGATGGTACTGTCCTAGAGCTGGATGACTGCAGTTTTGTAGGCCCCACGGGTCCTCAGCAAGCACCCCCTAGTCCCCAAGCAGCACTTACATTAAGTTTGCTTTCAGGCCTTTCTCCATTGCTCCCCGTTTGGCTGAAATATGACAGGACCCTGGAGACTATGGCCAGCTCTTGGTCCCATTTGAGGATAGCACATTGGCCCAAACCACAGCACATTATCTGGGTCTCAATATATTATCACAGTATGGTTTTCTTCAGACTGATAGTGATGCATTACCTTAAGTACACAGTGGGATAATTCCAGAGGAGAACTGATCATCTCCCTGAGATATGTCTTGCTATTAAAAAAAATAATAATAAAACAGGAGAACACTATTCCCAGGAAGGGATTTCCTCTGTCTCTCATTGTTTCTTGGAGGCTTTATTTCTCTTAATTCAATTCAACAAGCATTCCCTGGCTTTACCGTGTTGCCCAGCTGCGTTAAGATTTGAAAGAACAAAGATGAATACAATTGAGACCCTCAATTGTATTCAATACAGGGTACCCACTGTATTAAGAGAAAACAGATGTGTGAAAGAAAGAGCTCTAATTCAAAATGACTGTGTAGTATAGTCAGGTGGAAATATCAGGCTTTGTTGACAGGACAATCAAGAGTTCAAATCCCAGTTTGCCACTTTACTAGCATCATGTCCTTGGGCCAGTGACTTAATCTCAGTCTTGATTTTCTTGTCTGGCATACAAAGACAGTGACAGTACCAACATCAATGCCCCACTGAAGGATGACATGAGATAGTGTATAGAAAATTCTGGATAGGGGCGCCTGGGTGGCTCAGTCGTTAAGCGTCTGCCTTCAGCTCAGGTCATGATCCCAGGGTCCTGGGATCGAGTCCCACATCAGGCCCCCTGCTCCGCGTGAAGCCTGCTTCTCCCTCTCCCACTCCCCCTGCTTGTGTTCCCTCTCTCGCTGTGTCTCTCTCTGTCAAATAAATAAATAAAATCTTTAAAAAAAAAAAAAGAAAGAAAATTCTGGATAGTAGCTAGCACATAGTATATGCTCAATTAACACGATGGTTTCAGTCGTATTTTCCAACTCCTTTGGTCTTCCATAGCATTATCAACCCCTGAGGACAGGGACTGCATGCTTTTCTTCTTTGTTATGCCCTCACCTCTCATGTCCAGCGAAAAGGTCATCACACATTTGACTCTTAACAAAAAAACAAAGTTTATTTTAGACATGCAGACAGAAATGAAAGCATTCATGTCATTCTTTTCAAACTAAGTTAAGCAAAATTCTTTAGTGAAAGCCTACTGTATGTGGGCCCTGTGCTGAGTGCTCGAGAGAGAAAAATAAAACACCGTCCCTGTTCTCTTAAAGTGCATGGCTCCAAGGTGCCACGGGGAAGGTAAGAAACAAGAAAAATCAGCATTTAGTCTTCCCGATGATTCAGATGGAAAATGATAGCACACAGAAGAAAACTCAGGCTCCTGGCCAGGGATCCAGAAGTCCTGGTTGTAGCACATTGCTTAGCATTGAATTTGACCCTTTTGCCCTCTTGAGACTTTGAAGCACCTTTATTGGGAATTATTATAATCAGGGATACTGGGGCTCTGGCCTGACTGCTGTTTTGGGAAACCTTTTATTGTAGAATAAATTTAGATTTAGAGAAGAGTTGTAAAGTCAGTACAGAAAACATGTGGACACCCTTGACCCGGCTATCCTAGTGCTAACATCTTCTATAACCGTATATATTGGTTAGGGTTCTCTGGAGAACAGAACCAGTGGAATTATACATCCTACATAAAGAAATGTATTATAAAGAACGGGCTCACTTGATTAGAGAGGCTGGCAAGTCCAAAGTCTGCAGAGCCAATGGTCCATTTCGAATTCCAAGGCTGGCAGACTGCGTTAGAACCAGGAAAAGCTGATGTCTCAGCCCAAGGGCCGTTGAGCAGGAAAATTCTCTTACTTGAGGAAGGGTCAACCTTTTGTTCTATTCAGACTGTCAACAGATTGGATGAGGCCCACCCACACTAGGGAAGGCAATCTGTTTTACTCAGTCTACCGATTTAAATGCTAATCTCATCCAAAAACACACTCAGAGAAACACCCAGAATAATGTTTGGCCAAATATCCAGACACTCTGTGGCCCAGTCAAGTTGAGACATACAATTAACCATCATGTACCATAGTACATACACCAAAACTGAGAAATTAACACTGAAACAATCCTATTAACAAACTGAAGACATTATTTGGATGCCAATTGCCTTTTCATTAGAATAGCCTCTATGCACACTAAATGACGTCAGAGTTAGGCACCTAAGTTAGGACCCTTGGATCTGCACTACCAACACAGAGCAAGATGGTCAGCCACACACAATGAACAGAAGAATCGAAAGAACAGTGGTCCAGCAGGCTAAATACTTGGATTCCCATCCTAGCTTTGCTATTAAAAGGCTCTAGGTTGTTGTGAAAATTGCATCTTTCTGATTCTTTATTTAAAAAAAAAATAGCTAGATAAGCCAAAAAAGTCCCTTCAATCTCTAAGAGTCTAAAGAGATTTAAGGAGGAGAATATCACACACACAAACACACACACACACACACACGCAAGCATGCAAGTACACACAGACCCAATGTGGTCCTGCTGCTCTGAAGTCCCCTCCTTATCCATTGGAGTGGGCCAATTTGGGAGTGAGAGGATCTCCACTCAGGCCCTGAGCTCTCAGTTCTGGTAAGTTAATTCTAAGCCTTGGCCCTTCTCCAGCCACAGCTAACTGCCCTCTCAGCTAACCTTGAGCTCCCCTGAACTCATCCCTCTAATCTCCCATGGCTGGGTATCCTGTCTGATCTGCCCCTCTTCTCTGACTCCTCGCCTTCCACCTTCCTGTTGGGGTCTGTGGTTCCCCATCCATTCTGCCAGTCTTCACGACTTGGCCCTTTGCCCTGGACTTCTTGGGTACCAGACCTAGATGGCCCCCTGGTGTTCAGGCTCCTGGCCCTGTGCTGCCTCTAGCTTCAAACTGCTTATCTCATCATCATTTTTATTTTAGGAACATGTGCCTGTAACGAACACCCTGCCATCCTTTCACATGCTGATTTACTGCTCAGATGCATGTGCGCGCACACACATTCCACCTGTCAGGGACAGCTTGCGAGGGATTTTCTTGAAGAAGCTAGCCAGAGACAAGTGGTGTGACATTTAGAGATTACTTCTGGATGCCTCACAGAGTGAAGAACATTGAGACAATGAGAGGCCATGTTTAGCACAACACAAAGCAGAGAGGCTCAGGGAATAGCCAGGTGACCTTCACTCAGAGGCAAGAATTGCAAAAAACAGGGGAGCTGGTGCACTTGACCTGTAATTGCCAAATGGGCAGTAGTAACTTACACTGTTTATATTCCTAGCTCTCCTGTCCATTGTACCATTTCCATACCCTCTCTTGGATGGGTATGCTCTACAGGAACGCCAGCTCACTTCCACAGTGGAGTCAAAGCCAGAATTGTAACTAATGATGTGCTTGCGTTGCTCAACCATCTTACCTCTCTACCTACTATGTGCCAGGTCCTGCTGCCACTAGGAATGAACTGGGGAGAAAAAAAGTCAACTAGCCATGATTCTAAACCTCAAGGAGCTTGAAGACTGGGGAGAAGGGTGAGTGGGAAAGAGGTATGTTATGAATTATATATAAATGCTGGAACTCAGGGGAAAAGGGGAAGGCTGAAATAAACCGAACTCATGACATACCGGCAGGAAGAGGTCACAGTCCACACTTTTCCAGGGCTAAGGCAGGGAGTGAAGACAGATACTCATGCCTCATTTCTGGCCTCACCTACATGACTGGGCCCCCAAGTGGCCTGCTCCTGTAAGAGAATCTAGAGTTCAACCCACCCTGCTAAAGAAGCCAGGTTCAAATGCTCTAAAACTGGATTTTGGTGATGGTTATACAACTCTGTAAACTTACCAAGGCTCACTGAAATGTGAAAATGAGTGAGTATGAAAACGAGTGAGTATCATGGCACGTAAATTACATTGCAACACCCACTAAAAACCAAAGGGTGGATTTCTCTTCTGGATATACTTGTTTGTTCTGCAGATCAAAGTCGTCAATGCTTCCCTAATTTCTTCAAGATAAAATCCATACCTTTGGCCTGACATTCAAAACACTGCAAGCAGTAAGGCTTAGTTCTGCAGTGTATTTTGCTCTAAATGGACTGGCCTTCCACGTGGTCTACAGGCTGCATCTCATTCCAATGCATCCTACTTTCCATCTCACTACATTCCATGTCATTCCATCCCACAGGACTGGGTATGCTTTGCTCTAAGCCTTCACTTTAGCAATGCATGGCTCTATGATCGGTGCTGAGGAGAGAGAAATGAACACACGTTCTTCCCTCACAGAGTTGGGAGACTTCCCTGGTCCGTTGTGAAGACACATAGGAAAACAGACAAAGAGAACCATGACAGTGAACAGTCATATAGTGCTTACTATGTGCCAGGCACTGTTCTCAGCACTTGTACATATATGGGCTCATCTCATTTTTTACAACTACCTTATAGGGGAGGTACTATGATTATTTCCATTTTACAAAGGAAGGAACTGAAGCAGGAAAGGGTTACTCAAAAGGTTCCAGGTCACAATGCTAGCCAGTGGCAAAGCTGGAATTCAAACCCAGGCGTCCCGTGTCCTGAGCTCATACACTTATGCTTCATGCTATAGACGCACAGAGATCAGCGGTAGAAAGGTTCTCTGAGGAGGTGACACCTCAGTTAGTTCTGGGAGAGGAGGCGCAGTCTGCCCTGTGGACACACTGAAGGGGAGACTAAATGAAAAGTGGGTATGAAGATATGAATGTATACAGGGGGACGTGTTCAAGGAATCTGCACAACTTGATGAGGCTGGACTCTAAGGAGGGGGGTTGCAGCGTTGGCGATGAGGCTTGACACGTGGTAAGGTAGTGTACCATGTCAAGTTAAGGTGCTATATCACTTAGCATGACTTTGCCTCCAAAAAGCAGAAAAGCATGACTGAAATTGGTTTGAACCATAAACACATGTATTATTGCTTATATCAAAAAGCCCAGAGATAGGGAAGATTTCAGAGTTTTTCAATTCAGCAGCTCAGCTGTGTTATCAGGCATCTCGGTTTTCCATCTCTTCACTCTGGCGTGCTGGCTGTTGACTAATCTCTCAGGATGACTCGCTTCATGGTCTCAAAAAGGAAAACATTTTCAGCCTTCCTGGCCAGATACAGCCAAGTCCAAAATCAGAAAGCAACCACTGCTTACGGTGTCTCCTTAAAAACAAGGGTATACTTTCCAGAAGACCTTCCCCCTTCTGTCTCGCTGGCCAAAACTGAGATTCACATACCAACCCTGACCAGTCACTGCCAAGGAGAATTCACCATATTGGTTTAGTCAAATCATGACTTAGCTCCTAGAAAGGGATGGGGCTCACCTCTCCCTGAGTCATAGGTTTTGGGAGCAAAGAAAGGGGGATTGGATGTCAAGTAGGCAGCCAGTATTTCTCAGAGAAAAGCTTAGCCTTTTTCCTGAAGTTGAAGATGGTGGCGGGGGGGCGGGGGGAGGGTGGAAAGAGCAGGGTAGTCCAAGTTAAGACACAACCACAATGATGTTTAGAAGCAGTCTTTTATTCATACTTCCATTGCCTTTTACCACTCAGTCCTGCATTCATGTCCCCTCCCCTTCTTCCTTTCCTTCCTCCCTTCCTTCCTTCTTTCCACCTTCCTTCCATTGAACATACAACCACTTAGGTTTCTATTATACTTTGTTCAATATAATTCTTAGAGATGGAATCACTGTCCTGAGCAGCGCACACACACACACACACACACACAGGTCCTTCCTGCATTTTATGTGACCAAGGGTCTTTGTCCCCCTGCAACCACCCCACCCCACCCCCTACATGAAGCATTTTAGGTGCATCCCAGCCCCCAGTGATCTCTCTCCTATCAAGTGTTTTTACCATTTTACCGTCCCTGAGGCTGCTTGCCAATTCATGTGGAACCCTGTGTGAGAAAATGGGAAGATGTCCTAGGGGAGAGTCTGTGGACATTAAAAGCATCTCAGAACTAGACAATGTCTGTTTATTTGCCCCACCCCCAACCTAAACCCCTCTCTCCTCCTTCCACTCTCTTTTAAAATTCCCCCATAACGATTATTGGTTTTCTGCAGCCAAAGGGCAAAATTAATAAATTCCTCAGCCACACAACTTTCTTGGAATGTAATAATGATCTTCGACTGTTAGCACTGGGACGAAGGATGTAGACAATAAAATAGAAGCAGGGAAGGAAGGAGAGGAAGGCAATGTGGGTGTGGGGCAATCAAACCTATCCACTCCTCAAGTGTTGTGAGAGTCAGTGAGACCAGGGTATTGAGCCTTCAAGAAAGGGAGACAGATCTTATCTCAAGATCTTGAGACAGGAAGGGTGTGAGGCAGGAAGAGGGTGGGGTACCTGAGAGCAGTGAGTGACCCAGGAACTACACAGACCAGAGGATTAACGCGTCACCTTATTTGCAAGCCTTTTCCCTACCCCACTCCCCACCTCCATTCCTGGAATTGGGACATAGCATTCACCTAGCCTGAGTGATCAGCTGCTGGCATGCATTTTACAAAAATGACTACTGCCTTCAAATTTCACGATGAGAAACAGCGGGACAAAGTTCTCCAATTTGTATTGAGCTAATACAGGATATGAGAAAAAGGGAGCAATGATGCCTCTCTAGTAGGTATAGACCAACCAATTTCTTTGAGGGAGACCATCGGATGTGTTATCTTGGAAGGCAGTAGGTAAACTCTAAAGGGTCTTTGGAATCAGTTCTGAGTCTGATTCACTGGAACCATTATCTGCCAGATGTGTGGTATTGGGAAGTCACTTAACTTCTGGGGGGAGTTAGTTTCTTACTGTGTGAAATGGGATCCATATTCTCTGTGAATTCTGCCTCTATGGGCTGTTTAAGGAACAAATGGGATAATGAATGTGGAAGTCTCATAGAGACATCCGAGTTAAGTTGATGAGGTTGTTATTTCTTCTGGGAAGATACTTCTCACTTCCCAAAGGGACCACATAGCAGATCTCACTGAGTAATTAAAGTGTAAACAACTTTGATTTTCCATTTCAATGACTCCCTCTCTTCTCTGCCTCTGTGTATCTTTTATCTCTAGACTCTGCTAAAAGAAGGGAGTAGGAGGAGATAGGCTGTGTCTTTGTTACTCTTGAAGATATCCAGAAAGAGATTTCTTTGGTCCAAATTCGGCCAGCTGAAAACTGGACTCATTTGCAAGTCATAAAATTTTGATTCAGGCAATATTTTTACATTCCTGTCAGATGAAAGAATCGGTTCCTATGAACTGGAGAGGAAGTTGCTGGCCAGGTTCTCCATTGCCCCAAACACTCCGGTCATATTTTCTAGAAAGGAAAACAGTCTCATGTATAACAACAACATAATCATCAAAATCAGGAAATTAACATGGAAACATCACTACTGTAGAAATCTCAAGCACCGGGGCGCCTGGGTGGCTCAGTCGTTAAGCATCTGCCTTCGGCTCAGGTCATGATCCCAGGTCCTGGGATCAAGCCCCGCATTGGGCTCCCTGCTCCGCGGGAAGCCTGCTTCTCCCTCTCCCACTCCCCCTGCTTGTGTTCCTGCTCTCGCTATCTCTCCCTCTGTCAAATAAATAAATAAAATCTTAAAAAAAAAAAAAAAAAGAAATCTCAAGCACCATTCAAGTTTTGCTAAATGTCCCAAAAAATATCCTTGAGGGAAAAGGATCCAGGTCAGAATCATGTGTCGTCGTCTTTATGGGTCATGTCTTCTAGTCTTCAATCCAGACTGTGACCTCATTTTTTTTCTTGTCCTTTGTAATCTTGAAGTTTTTGAATACCGTCCCCTTTCAGTTTGGGCTTGTCTGATGCTTCTTCCTGATCAGGTGATACATCTCTGGATAAGAATATCAGAGAAGTCATGTTCCTATGTCAGGGCATCCCATCAGGTGGCACAGGACTTCAATTTGTCTCATTTAGGGTGATGCTCACTTTAGATGAAAGTTGTCTGCCAGCGTTCTCTCCTAAAGGAAGTCTTTTCTCCTCTGTAATTAAGTCTTCTGTGGAGATGTACTTTGAAACTACAGCAATATCTCTTTCCTCATCAAACATTCTAGTATTCACTTAGTAATGTCTATTAGTATTGAATGGTGGCTTCCTATAATATTGACTGGGTTATATGTTACCATATATATATATTTTTTTATTTTGATGCTCAAATTGTACAAGATTTGACCAATAGAAGCTTCTTGAAGCTGGCTCTTGTGACCTTGAACATGTCCCCCAACTTTCTGACTTGCCTCCTGACACAGGATGTTCTGCTTCCCTTGTCCAGATTCCTTTTAGTGGAAGTGGTATTTAGAAACCAAGGTCAGGGCCCTAGGTATGCTCATTGCTGTTGTGTGTGTTGTGTGTGGGAGGGGAGGGGGCTTGCTGTTCCCTTTACCTTCAGTAGTTGGAGTTTTATATGTGCTCGTGTGTATGCGTGTGTTTGTGTCAAAGATAGAGACAGAGAGATGAGTATTTTGGTTTATTTTTATATTATAACAACCTTAATTAGATTATAGCACTTCTCATATAGATTCCAATAAACTGTTAATAAATACTCTATGAAAAAGAGAGATCCAAGGTCAACTGAGTCTGCCAAACACCAATATGCTTCTGCACTTGGTGACCATCCAAAAGGCTATGGAGTATGCAGTATCTATTATATGGCAGTCCCAGTGCCGGGATCATTTGTTGCTTCTAAGTAATATAAACTGATGATATTTTTTAAAAAATTTACTTGAGGGCGCCTGGGTGGCTCAGTTGGTTAAGCGACTGCCTTCGGCTCAGGTCATGATCCCGGAGTCCCGGGATCGAATCCCACATCGGGCTCCCTGCTCGGCGGGGAGTCTGCTTCTCCCTCTAACCCTACCCCCTCTTGCGCTCTCTCTCTCACTCTCTCTCTCTCTCTAATAAATATATTAAAAAAATCTTAAAAAAAAATTTACTTAAATTCTAACATATTTATTATCATTGTTTGAAAATATCCTAGAGAAATATTGATCCCCTTGCCCTCCCCCTCCCCTCTGTCCATCATAGACCCCTGCTTCATAGACGGCTGAGATCACCATCCGTCTGGGAGGGTGGGGAAGAGAAGACAATGAGCTGAGACTGTACCAGAGTCCATGCAGGTGTGAGGGCCTGGAGGCAGGATCAAGGCACATCCAATTCTGGGAAGGTGTTAAAATCCAAGTGGGCAAGGTGAGAAAGAGGAGGAAGGATGAGGCCTACCCTCATAGCTACAGTGAGGTTTCAGAAGTGATGGAGCCTTTATTGCTTAGCAGTTAAAGGCACAGACTTTGGAGTTAGATCTGCATGTGATTCCTGGCTTGTCCTATAAGAAGGATGTGGGACTTTACGCACATAACAGTACCTGTCTTATAATGCCTTTGTGAGGATTAGACGTGGCAGCTGCATGCAACATACTTAGCCTATTGCCTGGCATATGGTAAATGCTCAATAATTGGCATTTCTTTTTTGGGTGATGGTTGTTACTTCAGCATCAGTTGAGAGTCTGGATAGTCTCTCAAGGAGGTCTATAAGAGGATATGCAAGGCAATCAGAAATAAAGGAGACAGCGCTAAGAGAAGAGCCCAGGATTTCTCAATCTCTGTACTAATGATACTTTGGGCTATTCAATTCTTTGTTGTGGGGGACTGTCCTGTGTATTGTAGAAAGCTTAGCTGTTCCCCTGGCCTCTACCCACTAGATGCCAGGAGCACGTCCCAGTTGTGACCACCAAAATTGTCTCCAGGCATTTTCAAATGGGGGCAGGGGAAGGAAAATTGTCCCTGGTTAAGAGCCATGGGGCTTGGGGCTATTTATAGGAAGCTGTTTTTCAGTAAGCTGAGAATTTTCCAGAATTACCTCTTACTTCACATGTCTACAGGAGGAGGGGGGAGGGCAATTATGTGAGTACGGTGCCGTCCTAGCTACAGCATATGCCAGACTGGACCAATCAGACTACCCAATCCCCTTTAGCAGTACTTGTCCCAGAGAAGGACGTCTGCACCTGGCTGGGCCAATACCAATTCTTCTCTGGGATTTTACACAGTACACAGAAGAAAAGAAATTCTGTTTCCTTTATGTTCCAGATGTAAGCATATGTCTTCAGAGCTCCTGGTGCCCATGTCCCATACATTATGGAAGACATGGAATTCCATGGTCAGCACAGAGACAGAAGCTGAGATAAGAAAGGGAGGGAGAGAGACCTTGTCTCTCTGGATAGTGCCATATGTGAGCCCATTTCTGCCATAGTCATCTCCAGTCATGAGAACCTTTAGGTTCCCATTCATAGTTAACGCTGTTTAGGGCTGGCTTTTATATTGATTGTGAAGCCAGACTGGCTCCTATTGCAAAGATCAAGGAGAGGGAGGGTATGATCAATAGGACAAGGTCCTTCAATAAACCTGAGAGCATGGGATCCAGAACCCAGGTAGAAGAACTTGCCTTACACAGGAAGGGCCATATCCTGGGGATCACTGGGAAAGGGCTGGATGCAGACGAAGCCCAGATGTTGATTTAGTGGCAGAAGTTCAGGGAGGTAGGCAGTGGGGAACGGTGTGTGCAAGTTTTCATCAGCAAGTAACATGCCATCCCACTTTTCTCTCTTCCACTCCAGAAATCATTTCCAAATTCAAGCGAGAACTAGGATTTTACTTATAATTTTGAATATACTATATTCTTAAAAAAAATTCCTTTCAAGCTTGAGTAATATGACTGTTACTAGGACTGTTTCTTGCAAATTATCTAAAACCTGGATTTCAAATATTACAGTTTCAAATATCACAAGCCAGAATAACTTGAGCGATTTGACTAGCGTTCATGTTACATTTCTTGCAACTTAGCCAGGAATTTATTTGGACAAACCCTGGGGGTTGTGCTATCGTGGGTCAGTGCTGCGGCAATACCCGATAGAAGAAAATGTAAGTGTTCATGAACGGTCTATAATGCACACTCGATTGTTAATTGCCTTCTAGTTTACTCCTAATGCTGTGGAGCATCTGACAGAACTTGAGAGTTGAATGACAAGAGTCCAGCCATCTCTGGAGGGAGGGTTACCCATGGCGTATGTCTGACTCCTTATTCTAGACCCACTGCAAACATCACCCATCGATTCTGGCTTTCACTTTTATTGAGCCCATGTGCACCCTCAGAATCCTTCTCAACATGGTGCCTCAACAAGCACAAGCCTGGCCTTAAGGATGCAACTCAGTTGCTCCTGTCGATTGCTTCCAAAGCCCCTGCGGCTTGTTCTTCTTCATTTGCTGGTGGAAGAGAAATGGCCTCCGGGCTCTGGGCGGGCGAAGAAGGACCCTGGAGCAGCCTTGAGCATCCGACGCTCTATTTCAGCATCCTTACCCTCCCATTAAGAAAAGGTGAGACGTGATGAGAGGCACAGGCTGTGCGGCCTCGGGCTTTTATCTCTGGCGATGACATGGGCAGTGTGACATGCAGGGTAATGAATTGCCCTCTTTGCAGAAATGAGTAAGTTGTGGTCGGTGATGCAATGATCAATTTGCTCCATCACGTTAAGCTGCCCATTCATCATCCACACCTGCTGTCAGGAGCCCAGGGCCGCTGATACTGGCCTCAAGCCTCTGCCTCAGCCAGCAGAGCAAAAGCCTCTGGAGCCGCCTCCCCAAGGCTCAAGGCTGCTTTTGATTACAACCTCGGATGAAGGGCCCCGTTCCTGCTCAGCCACTGGTGACTCCAGGAAACAGGACATCTCTGCTGACCTGGGCCATGGAGATGCAGCCTAATAAAATGTGAAGGGCCCCTTGCCAGGGACCCAGGTGGCCTGTTCCACCATATGATGGTTGGCCAGCCAATTGTCATCTCTGTCCCTCAGCATCTCTCTACTCTAAAGGGAAGGGACGGAGTCATCTGTCTCTCATATCTCCTCCATCTCTGGCCCCAGAGGCCCTCCACAAATATCTTCTCCTGGGAGGGCAGTTTGTGGCTTTAACTCTTCGACTCACCAACGCAAATAACATTTATTAACTGCCAGTTGTTTAGCATCAGTGCATTGGTTCATTGACTTTTCACAGCTAAAAGGAAGGTATCATTATCACATTTCACTGATGAAGGAAATGGAGGCACAGCGAGGTTAAGTGAGGTGCCTAGAGCCACGGAGAGGGTGCATTAGAGTCTGAACCAAATCCAAATCTGCTTGATGCCAAAACCTCATGCCTTTTCTGCTAGGAATCATTTTGGCTAGAGAGCAGGCCATTAAGACACTCCAACCAAGCCAATCTCCCAATATTTCAGAGGGTTCCAGGTGCTGCTAGAGCCTAGTACCTGCTCAGAAGAAGGCAGGGAGGCCCAGAGGAGTTTGGGGCTAATGTCTGCATCCCCAGTTTCCAGTGTGAATTTTTCAAGCCCCTGGTTAGGGTCCAAGTTATAGAATCCAGGTGGTTGGCCAACAGGCATGTTGAGAAGCTTCTCAGGGTCCTGCAGGGTAGTTGCTGCCTATGGGATATTTCTCTTTCTTTCTTAACGAAGATGTTCAGTGTCCTGTTTGAGATGTCTTGAGTGCCAGGCTCCGAACTAGGTTCTCAGCACCGTGTGGTTAATCCTCAGTCATTTACACCTCATAACTACCGGATGAGGTGAGTCGTTCACAGTTTTGAAGGGGGAAACTGAAACTCAGGTGTTTCTGGCAATTCTGGCCCAGTGGAGAGGGCCATGAAATGCGCTCAGACCCAGATGTTTTTGTGCTTATCCACACTCTTGACTTGGCCACTCTGGGAGCTTGGAGGGGTCACGTTTCCCCCCCAGGTGTGTGATTGGGCCCCATTAGAGGTGGGAGAAACAACAGCTTTGGATCTGTATAGGTAAAGATCTGACCCACCTCTGCTCTATGATCAAACTGGTGTTACCTTCAGCAAGTTGCTTCCCTTTCCTGAGCCTCGCTTTTTCTTCTATTAAATGGGCCAGTGTTACCATTTTGCATGGGGTTGTGGTGAGGGTTACAAACTGTCATTTTTTTCTTTTTCCAGTCTATTCTGTACTAGGTACTATTGCTGTGGATATAATGGTGAGCAAGAAAGAAACCATCCCTGCTCGTGCAGGATTTGCAGTTTAATTGGAAACCTAAACAAGTAATCAGTCAACTGGGACACATGCTATGGTAGGGGGACAAAGGGCTGTTTTCAGAGAGGTTGATCCAGAACTTCTCAATCCTGGCTGTACATTCATATCCCAACTGGAAGCTTTCAAAGGTGCTGTTGCCTGAGTGCCACCCCAGACCAAACAAATCAGGATTCCTGAAGGTAGGGCCTTCAGGATTTATTTTTTTAAATACTTTTTACATTAGCATAATATCAGACTTACAGAACAGTTTTAAGAATAACTCTTGCCACTTCTATTTAGCATTGTACTGAAGGCTGCAGAGAAATTAGCCAAGAAAAAAAAAGAAATAAAAGGCATCCCAATTGGAGAAAAAAATAAAACTGTGTTTGCAGATGTCATGATTTTACATATAGGAAATCCTAAGGAATACATACATGCACATACTACATACACACACACACACACACACACAGAGTTTGAATTAATAAATGAGCTCAGTAAGGCTTCAGGACACAAAGTCAATATTCAAAAGCCAATTGTATTTCTATACACTAACAATGAAAACTTTGAAAATGAAATTAACAATATGATTCTATTTTCCATAGCATCAAAAAGAATAAAATACTTAGAAGTAAATTTCACAAAAGAAGTATGAAGATCTGTGCACTGAAAACTCAAATAGCACTGAAAGAAAATAAATATGGTCTAAATAAATGGAAAAACATCCCATGTTCATGGATTAAGACATTTGATACTGTTAAGAGAGCAACACTCGCCAAACTGATCTACAGAGTCAGTGAGTCCCTATCATATCCCAGTTGATTTTTTTTTTGAAGAAATGTACAAGCTCATCCCAGAATTCATACAGAAATATAAGGAACCTAGAATAATTGAAATAATCTTTAAAAAGAAGAACAACAACAAAAAAAGAACACACACACACACACACAAAAAAAAAAAAGAAAGAAAAAGATGAACAAAGTTGAAGGATTCATTCATCCCAATTTCTCTTCTCTCTTCCTCTTTCCACTCTCTCCCTCTCTGGATACAGAATGTGTGCAAATGTGAATGTGTGTGATCTGTATGTTCGCATGGTATAGACACACATTATTTCTTCTTAACTGTTTGAGAGTAAGTTAAAGACATGATGTCCCTTTACTTTCAATACTTCAGTGTGCATTTTCCAAACCCAAAGATACTGTCTTTTGTAACTTTTCTAATACAAATATTTACATCAGATTATCAGTGATGCCTTACTATCACCTAATGTACACATTTCTTCAAGTGTTCCACTGATTTTTTTTTTAAGATTTTATTTTTAAGTATCTCTACAACCAATGCAGGGCTCAAACTCACAACCCCGAGATCAAGAGCCACACACTCAACTGACTGAGCCAGCCACGCACCCACCCATTAATGTTCTTTATAACCGAAGAAAATCCCAGCTTGGGAGGGCATCCTTTCACAATGTAAATGTGTATCAACTCACCACGTTGTACACTTTAAATATACCACAATTTTATTTGTCAATTATACCTCAGTAAAGCTGAAAAAATAAAAAAAGAGAAAGAAAATCCTAGCTCATGCACTGCATTCAGTTGTCAGTCTCTTAGGGTTCTTTTAACTTGGACAGCTCCTCAGCCAGCTGTGTCTTTGGTGACCTACGCATTCTTAAAGACACAGGTCAGCTCTTTTGTAGAATGCCCCTCAATCTGGGTCTGCCTCATGTTTCCTCATGATGACATTCAGGTTGTGTGTTTTTGGCAGAAATACCCCAGAAGTGATGCTCTGGCTTTCTCAGTGCATCTTAGCAGGAGGTTACTCCTGGAGAGATA
This sequence comes from Mirounga leonina, assembly GCF_011800145.1. Taxonomy (NCBI): domain Eukaryota; kingdom Metazoa; phylum Chordata; class Mammalia; order Carnivora; family Phocidae; genus Mirounga; species Mirounga leonina. Next base: position 17,024,144 of record NW_023270433.1, on the reverse strand, counting down.
CTTTCAAGATTATGCAAATCTTGTTCTTCTTCTTTTTTTTTTAAGGTTCTATTTATTTGAGGGGCGCCTGGGTGGCTCAGTCGTTAAGCATCTGCCTTCGGCTCGGGTCATGATCCCAGGGTCCTGGGATCGAGCCCCGCGTCGGGCTCCCTGCTCCTCGGGAAGCCTGCTTCTCCCTTTCCCACTCCCCCTGCTTGTGTTCCCTCTCTCGCTGTGTCTCTCTCTGTCAAATAAATAAATAAAATCTTTTTTTAAAAAAAGTTCTATTTATTTGAGAGAGAATGAGTGAGCGAGTGGAAGGGAGAGGGAGGGAGAATCTGAAGCAGACTATGCACTGAGCACAGAGCTGGACGTGGGGCTCGATCCCACGACCAGGAGATCATGACCTGAGCTAAAACCAAGAGTCAGACGCTTAACCGACTGAGCCACCCAGGTGCACCTATCCTGTTCCTCTTTCGCCCACTAGTTCTGGCATGCATCTGTGATTTTTAAAAATTCACTGGGTTACATGCATTAGGCGGGGTTGAGAGCCACTCACCCTTATCTAAGGAGGTAAGACCTGGCCTTCTGGAAGAAGAACCATATAGACTGAGGCCTGAGGGATGAGTAGAAATAGCCCTACTCATTGGAAACTGGTGGTGAGGGGCAGATGTTCTGGGTTCGAAAAAGGCCTGGAGACACGCATGCATACAAAACACCTAGAAATGAACCAAGGCCAGGCGGCCAGGAGCAGAGTGCAATGAAGGATGTTGGCTGAAGGTGCAGGTAGAGAGCACACAAGGAGTTTGGGCTTCTTAAAAGGGTTAGGAGAGACCCATAGAATGGGTTCAATCAGGGGAATGACATAACCAGGTTTCTGTGTTGGAAAAAAAATAATCCCTTGGCTACCATGTGGAGCCTCAATATAAGAAGGTCAGGAGTGAAGGCAGGGAGTGATATGAGGAGGGGATAGCAGTGCCCAGAGAGAACAGTGCCTGGACAGTGGAGTAGGGCTCGCTGAACAGTAGGGACACTATATGAAGTTGAGTACGGCAAGGGGGAGACGTGGACATGCATGGAGAAAGGGCTTGCGGGGTCAGAGAAGGCTTCCTGGAGGAGGTGGCATATGCTGAATCCTGCTGGATGTGTAGAAGGCAGCCAGATGAAGGGGCAGGTGATGCCTGTGTTCTGGGCAGGAAGAACAAGAAGCATGGGGAACTAAAAGCACTCAGGAAGGCTGGAGCCTGGAGGAGGGCCTTGGGGATGTGGATAGAGAGAGAAGCAGAGACAGACCCCCAAGGCTCTGGGTCACACTGAGAAGTTTGGGCTCTATCTTCCTGACAACAGGCAGGGGGAGCGATGGGAGGTTCTAAAGCAGGTCTGTAATCTCAAGGAATCCACTCCAGCTGCATGCAGAGAACGACTCGGAGGACAGGCTTAGGGAGGCAGGAAGAAAATCTAAGAGACCTACTTGCCAGTGTTGTGGAGGAAATACTTGCACGGTGCCCACACAGCCAGGTGCTCACCACATGGGAACTATCGTGACAGCTCCCAGCCCCGGGGTGGTGGTGGGGGTGGGATGGCCAGGCAGACCCATCAGGGTCTTTGCAGGCTCTAATTGGGGTCTTTTCTGCAAGCCTTTGGGAGGACAGGTTAAAAAGAAGAAAACACCATCCCACGCCGAGGACAGGGAGGAAAACAACCTGTTGGCTGGGGATGGGGAGAGGAGAGAAAGAGCAAGGGGCTCGCTCCAGTGCGGAACGAAGACAAATGGGCAGTGAGTTCCGGAGAATACATCCTTTCTCCGGAACACTTGCCTCTCCATCAGGGCCCCGCACAGGCCTGTCAGGCGGGAGCAGCGCTTTTGTGCGTGTGCTGGCTGCGCTCCCGTTGCCATGGCGATGGGGCCAGAAGTCACATCTGCTGTTGCTGCACAGAGGCGCTGTGATTTATGCCTGCCCGGCTGGGATTGTAAACTTTTTTTTAACGTTCAAAATCCGTCACAGCAAGGGAGGGCGGGGTGTGTCTGGCTCGCTTGGGAGGAGCAGGTTGCGGTCAGACCTGCCAGTGATGTTCCTCCTTGCCCCACAGGCACTGGGCCGGGACGCTGGACCCAGCAGCCCAGCCAGGCCCTGCAGAGCTCCCTTCAGACCAGCGGGAAGGGTTCCAAAAGCCTGAGGCTGATGCTCATTCCGGGGACCAGGACACTGCCTTATTCCTGAGACCAGTTCTTCCTCCTGTCTCCCTGGGGCTAAGGCTATGCATGTGGGCGCGTCTCTGTATGCTTAATAGAGTGGCTTCGTAATCTGCACTGTATGTACACTCGCCCCTTTAGAACTGGGTCTCTAGAAGGGTGTAGTGGAAGAACTATGAATTTGAAATCCTACCTCCTGAGCCTCAGTTTCTCATCTGTTCAACGGGGATAATGCAACTTCATCTAAGGTAGGGCTTCCCAATCTTGGCACACTGAAACCTGGGTTTGGATAATTCTTTACTGACATTGGGAGTTGGGTAATTCCTTATTAGAGGAGGTGGACTGTGCATCGTAGGATGTTTAGCAACGTCCCTGCCTCTGCCCACTAGATGCCAGTAGCACTTGTCCACGGCGGCCGCCAAAAATAGTCCCAGAGATTGCCAAACGCCCCCTAGGAGCTGAATCATCCCTTTAAAGCCCGTTTTGCAGATGAGGGAAGCAAGGCTTTCTCTTTTGACCTATAGTACCTCGGCTTTCATGGGCGACCAAAATCTTTCCCCCAAGCCCAGGCCTTTCTGGGAGATGTAGATTCCCTTACCATTTCCTGTCATGCCTTCCAGATACTGTATTCACTCCCCCACAGCTGGACACCCCAAAGCTGACTCAGCCATCCTACAGCACCTGTGTGACCCCGGTGTGCAAATGTCATGCACCCTCTCAGGCTGTTCCATTTCAGTGTGGCCAACCCAGTCTTGTACACAGGAGGATGCTGGCAGGGCTAAAAGATGCCCTGGGTGGGGAGGAGGAGGGTGGGAAAGATGCACTATGGAGCCTTACTCTGCTCTTGGAACTCTCTACCTAACATGCCTTTAAGGTGTCTGGCATGGCTTGCTAGGACAGGCTGGGAGGACCATGCATGCTTCTCCCTTTCCCCCAAAACCATTCTCTCCCATTTCCTTATCCTTTTTTTCCTTTTTTCAAAAAACTGTAGTAACATATATATATATATAACATTTACTATCTTCATCTTTTTTAAGTGTATAGTTCAGTGACATTATGTACACTCATTGTACTACCATCCCCACCATCCACCTCCAGAACTTCTTCATCTTGGAAACAGAAACTCTAAACCTCTTAAACAATCACCCCACTCCCCTCTGCCCTCAGCCCTTGGCAACCACCATTCTCCTTTTTGTCTCGATGATTTTTGACTACTCTAAGTACCTTGTAGAAGTGGAATTGTATAGTATTTGTCCTTTTGTGACAGGCTTATTTCACTTAGTATCTCCTCAGGGTTCATCCATGTTGTAGCAGGTGTCAGAATTCTCTTCCTTTTTAAGGCTGAATAATATCCAATTGTATGCATGTACCACATTTTGCTTATCTATTCAACTGTTGATGGACACTTGAGTTGTTTCCAGGTCTTAGCTGTTGTGCACAATGATACAAATCCCTGATTCCTTTCTGAAACAACTCTGGGTTATATTCCAATGACTCAACCATCATGCATTTACTGAATACTTACTGAATGCAAAGTCCTAAGAAGGGAAAACGGAGTTTGCAAAAAGCATGAATCACAATCCCTTTTGAATTGGCAAGATTTTCTTTTTTTTTTTTTAAGATTTTATTTATTTATTTGAGAGAGAATGAGATAGAGAGAGAGAGCATGAGAGGGGGAAGGGTCAGAGGGAGAAGCGGGCTCCCTACTCATGCGGGACTCAATCCTGGGACTCCAGGATCATGACCTGAGCCGAAGGCAGTCGCTTAACCAACTGAGCCACCCAGGCGCCCCAGGCAAGATTTTCTTAAAAAGCCTCATGAAGGGTCCCTACGCTAGCCAAGATTTTTTGTGCCAAACTCATCATATGTCAACTCACTTGATTCTCAAAGCGATCTGATGGGACAGGGGCAACTAGCTTTATTTTGTAAATGTGGCAATAGGCAGAGCAAGGTAAAGTAACTTGCCCACCCTTACCCAGATGGGGGTGGCACTGCTGGGATTTGAGTGAGAGCACCCAACACAACAGCCTGGGCCATGAATGTCTGGGCTATTGAGCCAGAGTTCCAAAAAGGCTAGGTTGCTATGGAGGTAGAAAACCAGAAGAAATCTTTTTCACTGCTTTTTCCCTTTGCTATTTCCTTTTCCTCCCCTGCCAGTTCTAGGGGATCCTATAGCTCTACTCACCCAGGATTTGTTCCTCTTCTGGAGTAGCCAAACATGCCCATTCTATCCAAGCCTACACCTTCCATAAGGGCTGTGTGCCTTCTACAGGGTCAAGGAGACAGAATGTGGAGCTCAGCAGCAGCTGGCCTGACTCAGCAGCCGGCCAGAGAGACCAGCTCTCCTCCATTCTGCCCTTCCCAAAGAATGTGTGTACGCACCCCCGCCCCCCACCACCCTTCCTTCTCTGATGTTTGGTATCACTTGTGTAGCCTATGAACCTCAGTGGGCGAATGTTGTCCTACTTGAAGTGGGTCTCAAAGGAATGTTGCTCCTGAGCCTGCACCTCATTAGATACTATTGCGGAGACTGTGCACACTTCACTTCCTAAAGACTCATGATGCTCATTAACACCTTAATATCCTCGGGAATGCTTCCACCAAGGAAATCAATGTAGCAACTTCATTTATCATAGGATTTCTTAAACCTTTCAAATTAGAGAAATCTCCCTTTTTAAAAAAATTTTTTTAATTTTGTTACATTTCCTAAACCCAAAGTACTGGTGTTATTTGGAACCCCTCTAAGACAAGATGGATTTTTATAATACAGTACAATAAACACAGGAAGGCAGGAAGTTTCGATAGGAATGTTTGATGCTAAGGATATTTATATATTTATGTGTAAGGGGGTTGCTGATGCTCAGAGACAGTATAAAGAAATTTGTTGAGCAATTTATGTGTAATGTGAAAATATCCTCATGATTATGCCCCTGTGGCCACATCAACCTCAGGTCATCGAAATGCTCTGTATTGTTTCTCTGAGACACTGACTGTGCCTACAACTGGAAATGCAAATATGGATAAGATTCAGGCCTTGACCTCTAGCAACACATACCACATACCAGGTAGGCACAGGCTGAGAGTACTCACCTACGGTTAACTATAATGCAAAGCAATGGGCCGTCCCATCATTGGCACGCACAATGGGAGAAGGAGATCATGACTCCAGTGGATGGAAGGAGGACATGTTCTGTAAAGCTTGCTCAGAGGAAGTGCCACTTCTGCAAGGCTATGGTGGACGGGGAGTAGTGTGCCAGGTACATGGCGGGCTGTGTGAGTATGACTACATTTCAGGCAGAGGGATGACATGGGTGAAGACAATGAGATAGGAAAGTGTCTGGCATTTTGACGGAATGGCAAATGGGGACATGGTGGGACAGATCACAAGAGGACAGTGGCCAGATTCTGAAGTGTTAGTGTGTACCTGGTGAAATGGTTTGGATTTTGAGGCTGTGGGAGGGGAGGTTGAGGGACTCTAAATGGTTTTAGCAGAGATAGGCATGGCCCAATCTGAGTAGAGGTTGGACTGAGCATGTGTATGGGGATACAGTGGGGACTGAAAGCAGGGAGACTCTCTGGGAAGGTTTGAGCCTGGGAGTGTCAGGGAAGATGGAAAGACATGGACATTTTGAGGATATTTTGAAGGCAGAAAGGAAAGGTTGTGCACTGATGCTGGGTATCTTCCATTTCTTCCTCCACGTCAGCCCTCAGCTCATCCTTACCCTGCCTTGTGCCTCAGGAGGCTGACTTTGGTGGACAGACTTAATGGACTCTCTTGTCTGGGCTCCTACTGGGTCAACCAAAAGTGGGGGTGTGGGGGGGCATCAGCAGGTCTAATGGGAGGTGGTGGAGTGAGGTTGGGATATGTATTCCCCTGGCTTTTTTCCTGTCTGTGTCTCTTGACTGAAGACCATATCTCCCGTCAGGCAGGATTCTCCATGCAATTTCTCTCTCCAGGTTCTGGTAATCTCACCCACACCTTAACCCACTGACACCAGCCAGTCTACTGCATACCCCTTGTTGCTTTACTAGAACTTCCCCCCAACTTTGTGAATAGCCCCTTTTAAACCTTTCCCAGCTTGAGCAACCTACCTTCTTCTGCTGGCACCCTCTTTGATATTGGTTTCCTTGCTGAGTGAGGGGAAAAGGAGTTAAGCCTAATATCAGATCAGTTCATTACTCAGCAAAATATCCAAATCATCTTTCTGACCGGACTGCACTGGTGCATGTATGTGCGTGTTGGGTAAAAGGAGGATTGAGACTTATCTGGTGGAATAAGATGTACTAATGGTAATGGGTTGTCCTACCCAACCCCAAGGAGTGGGTCTTAGAAAGCAAAATGATTGCTTAAATTAGTTTTTCTTGTTGATCACTATCCCTGAGTTGCTGCTTAAATAATTTAAAGCCTGGCTGGTTTAGGTGAGACCAGAGCAAGGATATCAAGGAGAACATTGTGAGACCATTGTGAGACCATGACAGACAACACAGCAGAAGGCCATGAGACACCTGTGGGCAGAGGGTGGATTCTATCGACCTAGAACCATCCATGTTACGGCATGGGGATGGAAAAAATGACTCAGAAGGTCACTTCCACTTGGTGAGCTTGTAATTGTTTCAACATGCCTTCGGAATTCTAAGATACAGTTCGAGACCCTTGTAATGTGGGTGGTTTGTTTATAGCTTAAATTAGAGTGTTCCATTTTTAATACATTACAAGTGACAATGATAGTGCCAGACAGTATCTAGGAAGCACCTACATGGAGGCCTCCACTCTGCCTCAAGCCAGAAATCTATTTCAGGAAACTTGTTGGAACCAAGGTGAGATTATCCAAATATACCCCCTGAGGTAACAGATAGATGGATAAAAACAGGTAGATGGAGTAAGCTCCATTTCTAATTCATCTTCAATATCTCCATCCACATGACTACTTGCCTCCTGCATCTCAGCAACCAAAAATCTCTCTTCATTTTACCGGGGAACACAACCCTCAAGTCATCAGACAGAACTGGAAGGACCTCTAAATACCACCAAGTTCAGAGTTGGCAGACACCTGACCCTTCTGTTACAACTCCCATCCGATACTGAAGGCCGGCGTTATGAGTTGATCATGACACTTTTCCCAGCTGAGTCTGGGCTGTAGCCGCAGAAATCTTCCTAATGTAATATCATAGGCAGCCCCAACCCATTAACTGGAGTTGGCACATGAGATGTCCCATAGCTGCCATATGTGATTCAGTCCAGTCTGTAAAGCAGATGAATATCTAGAAGCCCAGGGAAGGTTTTGAAGACATAGGTTGGAGTAGATATTCAGCTCATGGTCCCCGCCCCCCTTCCTTCCATGGCTCTGTCTGTACTTTGTGATCCTGCTCCCTAATCAGAGATGGCTAATCTGGAGGGGAGCTCCTAACCCATGCCAGGCCAATAAGTTTTCTTCTCTAGGATTTTTCAAACTGCAACTCAAGGAAGAGAAGCATTCACTTGTTGGGGGTAAGAGCACAAAAGTCTGGGGGACTCATGGTTATCACAACCCCTGCCATGGAGCTGTGCACTAGGAGAGAAAGAAGCCATCATGGAATGATGTAGAAGCAAGATGGAATCCTCATGTCATGTAATTCCTCAACCCTCCTCTCCCCTGTGGCTCAGCTAATCTCCCCCTCTTCCCATGGTACCCTTCCAATACAGCTGTCATTAAGCTCATTTGAACTGGGTTTCTGTCTCCTGAAACCAAAAACATGCTAACTGATAATGAGCAGAAAGGGTTTCAACACAGTGCAGGAGACCAAGGGAGGCATCATGGATGCTGTAGGCTCCTGAGATCAGAGGCTCTGTGTTCAAATCCCGACCCTTCTCAGCAGCCATACTGCTTAAGATCTTAGAATGTCAGCTCCTCCTCTGTGAAATGGGGGACAAAAGGAGCATTGACCTTGGAAGATGGCTGTAAGGACAGCATATGAGACGCTGTGCAGAGGGCCTCTGGCCGGGCAGGCATGCCCGGAATGCCACTTAAAGCTGTCTTAAGTGTGAAGTCAGGACTCAGACCCAGGTATCCTGACCCCCAGCACAGCGAGCTTGCCAAAAACTGCACTTTCATGTCTCTCTGTCTCTCTTTTCATCTAAAAAGCCGCAGTCCCCTTTCAACATTCGAAGTCCTATTTGAAAAGTGTTTAACTTCTAATGCAGATATAACAAGTCGTTTCTCAGATTCACTGTATCTGCAAAGCCTTCTATAATTCAACATCAAATATTTATTATTACATTTATTAAAGTTTTAATAATTTAGCATTTCCTGCATGTAAGAGAGAAGCTTAGCTAACTGGTTCCCCTTTATCCAACCTGGGTCACTTCAATATTTATATTCCAAAGTCTCCATTTGAGTTTCATTTAGCAGAGGCTGTGTCGTGGGCCCTCTGCCTGAGCTCACAGTCGGTGTGCTACATACAGCCTCCCCAGTGGCCAAGACTAACAGAAATCTGGTGCTGAATGGTGTTTGAAGAGATTTACCGAGCCTGGGCAGAAACTCACCCTAATAGACTTCACTTTTATTATGATCGCTAAACTGAAATGGGGGAAAATATATATGTCTCCAGGCTCGCTGGCTGAGTGACAGGCAGTGAGGATGTGAAAAGATGTGGGGATGGAATAGGTCCATTTGCGGGAGTGTGGAGGCCTTTAAAATAATGCTTCTTGGAGGGGCTTCACCATTCTAGAAGAAGGGAGGGATGTGGTGTTGCAGGGCAAATGCTAATGTCAGATTCCATGAACCCAGCTGTGAGTGCCAGACAGACTCCCTACTGGCCCCACAGCCTCCCCCTTTTCCCATTTCATATTTCATCTTTCACTAGTACGGAATGGACTTACACACACACAAACTTAATGCATGAAATGGTCAACAAAGATGAAGATAGAAAATCCAAGGGGCCCAGCCCTCAGTCTTACAGAGATTCCCCCCAATCAATAATACTGAGCAGTCATGAGACAGCTTGAGTTCAAGTCCTGATTTTGCAACTCACAACTCATAATATGTTGGACAAAGAAATGAAATGTTTTGTGCCTCAGTTTCCTCCTCTGTAAATAATAGTGACCCCATCATTGAGTTGTGGGAAGTTGGAACTAGCACATATAAAGGGCTTAGACAGGGCCTGGCACAAAGGGTAGGGTTCAATACATTGTTAGGCATTATTCTCTATGACTGTGGGCTGAGAGTTTGTTATTCAATTCTCAAAAACATCCAAAGATATACTAGCAATTCTCATTCACATTTACAGACAGGAAATGGAGACTCAGAAAGTTTAAGTCACTTGCCCAAGGGTGGCTAGTGAGTAGTGGAGCTGGGATTTGAACTCAGGCAGTTTGGCTCCAGAGCCCACACTATTCCCTTTGCTCAGTATCCTCTCTTCCGTGTTTCGAGTGGGTAAGTAGGTTGCCTACTGAAGTTGTCTTGCCCTTTGGGAAAGGAACACTATGTGAGTAATTGGTGAGAAGGGGAAGTGGGGGAAGCATGATGGGGTGGATTCTATATGCTGTAGACTGGAGAAGCCCACTCCTGTCTCAACATCCCCACTGGGATGCACTTCAAGGCCATGAGTATAGACACACCACCATCATTAATAAAATCTGCTGAGGTTATGGGGAAGGCAAAGGCAAGAAGTCTGAGTCTTACACCTCCGATAGGAGGAAGGCACCTTGAGTTTTGAACAATATAAAGCCTGAATCAAGGCACTCCCCCCAACCGAGACTCTGCCTTCTCGGGCCTTGCCATCTAGGTGCCCCAGTGTAATGTATCAGTGATACATGCCTCACTCCTGCCTACCCTACATATCCTGATGTCCTCCTGCTCTTAACCTCCCCCCCTACCCCAGCCTCTGCCATTGATGCCTACCTGATCAAGAGGAAGCATGCACACCTCTCCCTTCTCTGTACTGCTCCTGTACTGTGAACTATGAACTATGTCATTTATCTCCTGATCCCACAGCATCGGATGGTTACTTCCTTATTTGTAGGACAATGTCTACAAAACTTCTAAAACACTTCACTCATTGAACACCAACTGCATGTAAGGTGCTGTACCAGTCACACTATACACATCATGTCATCGTCACAACCATTCATACAACCATCTCTATCTTCCAGGTTCAGAAATGGAAATGGAGGGGAGGAAGGAAAGTTACTTGACCCAAAGAGCTCAGGTCACAAATTGTGCACCACGATTCATATCCGGGTCTGTAGGATTCCAAACTTATGCTCTTTCCAGCTCCTTCTTCCCTTTCTGATCTTTATATTTCTAGAACCAGCATAGTGTCCATCGCACAGGGAAGTATCTAGAGTGCTTCTGTTGAGGGTGTCACCTTAGGATGCCCAGCCCACATTTCCAGAACACACTGCATCTGACTGGAGGTAATGTCTGGGCAAAAGCCAGATTCTGGGATCTGGAGCATTCACACAGGAGCACCTGCTGGGGGCGCTCTCCTCTAAGGCCCTTGGGGAATCTGCTTGGACGGGTGGCCTGCAGCGGAGGAAAGAGTGAGGAGGAAGAAGACAGCACATGTGTTCTGTTTCTTCCCCTCTTTTCACTGTGCCCTCTGCCAGGTGGCCCCTGGCACCACACTCCAGACACAGCAAGCCAGAGGCTCCCTCATCAAGCATGTCACTCCCAGACCCCATGCCTTGTCCATGGGGAGAACCTCTGTGCATTTTGTCCAGCATCCATCCACTGCCTGTCCTGCTTTCACTAGAGGGAAACATCTGACCTGCAATCTCAATCTACATGGTAAAAGTGCCCCCACTCTCGCCGGCTTCGAGGGTGGGTCCGGGACCCAGGTCTGGCTATTCGGAGCACTCTGCCCCTGCAGATGCTGATTTGGGATACTGCCAAACGTCCCCAGACAGGACAAATGGGGGGTTGGGGGGCACCACAGCCTAGAGATGAGAAGCATGGAGTCCGTTGTCAGACTCTCAGGATTCGAATCATGGGTCTGCCGCTTACTAGCTGTATCAGTTGGCAAGTTACGTGACCTCTGTGCCTTAGCTTCCTCCTGCATTAACTGGAGCTAATAATGGGTAAAAATTCAAGGAGCTCATTTCACAAAAGCACTTACAACACTGCTCTCTCATAAGGATACTTGTTAGGGTACTTTGGGTCCATCCAGAGAATCCAGGATAATCAGCCTACCTTAAGGGGCTTAACCACTTCTGCGAAGACCCTTTTTCCAAATAAGGGGACATTTACGGGTTCTGGGAATTGGTGCTGATACCTTGGGGGTCATTATCAATCTCCAATATTGGAATCGGAAAATGTGTCTTCCCAACAAGTTTCCAGGTATGCTGATGCTACTTGGTCCAGGGACCACACACGGAGAACCAGTGACCTCGTGATTTCCTGCCAATTCTTCCCAGTGTGGCTCACAGGTCTGTCCTCTGTAAGACTTTCCCTTTCACCTTGAGAGGAGCTTACCCTCCTCCACCCTTGTGTCCTTTCTCTGTCCTGATCTTTCCCTCTATCCTCTTCCAACTGTCACCAAGGATGATATCTTTTTGTTTGCAATTTTGTCTCAGCAAATGCACTGGGATCTCTGTTGGAACATTTTTCTATCCCAATACTTAGCCTGGCATATAGTAGGTGTTCAGTAAGTTCTTAGGGCTTGGAACTGAAAGGCCAAAAGAACAAGGAACCATTCCTAATTCTATTCTGAACTAATTCAATGTGGAAACTGTCACCAAGTGAGTGGCACGAGCTTTCATTCTGATATCCCATTATTCTTTCAAAATTGTGCAGGAATTAACAGTAGTTCACTGTCTCATTTTCATTGATTTGAGATCATAGAAAAATCACTGAGGGGCTCCGAAAGCTGGGCGTTGTGGATGGTTATTATTCCAACTATAATAGCTATTCTTGCATCTCTCTTAGAAGAAGAATCGGCTCTGGGTGAAATTGTGAAGAGGGCCCGGTGTGTAGAAATAAGTGTTGTTTGCCACGCTTCTCTCTCCGTGAGTATCTTTTATTTCATCTCTCAAGTCAGTATCTTGTTCTGTGCTCCTAGCTAGAGATTCCCTAAAGCAGAGGTGGGCCTTATTATCTCTGTATTCCTAAGGTACCTGGTACAGTGCCTGGCACACAGAAGGGGCCCAGCTAAGGTTTTTAGAATTGAAAGGAGGCTGTATGCAATTTAACTAGCCCTCCCTCGTCTACCTTTGAGGCTGACATTGTTAGTGTCTGAAAATCTCATTCCCAGCAGCTTCCCACTGGGACAGGCTAGAGCATGGGAGCTGTGTCCCCGGGGAAAGTTCTCTTCTTTGGCCCTTCAACCCCTCAGACTTGAAAGCCTTCCCTCTTGCCTTAGATTCTACATAGCCAAAATCTATCCACAACTCAAGGTTAATTGTTAATATTCTCTCCTGCAAATAGGTTCCTAATTCCTTTGGTCAGGAATTGCTTCTTCCTTCTCCAAACCCACCCCACCCCCACGCACTCCATGTGCACTGTCCATGTGCCCCTTCATTCCTTCTGCACATATTTTTCATACACGTAAAGCCCTCAGACCTCCCACACTGAGACCTTGTAAGCTCATTTAAGTCTTTCTTGAACCCCACGACAAAGGGATTGATGTGAGCTCTCAGTACTAAAACACTACTGATTTTAAGATTGGATGTAGCCTTTCAGCAAAAGGAGAAAAGAATTAAAAAGAGAGAGAACAAAAATCTGCTATACTATGCTGCAGTAACAACCAACATAATAACTAATGCTTCTAGAAAATTCCCCATGTGCCAAACTCAGTGTTTACAATGTATTATGTCACTTGATTCTCAACACACCCCTGCATGGTATAATCTTCTGTCTACATTATCCACAAGGAAAAACACAGTTCCAGAAAAGCTCTCCCATTAAGCAAGTGGTAGAGGTGGGATTTGAACTCAGGCAGTTCAGTTGGTTCCTATAGCCAATGCTTAAAAAAAAAAAAAAAAAAAAAAAGAAATACCTTACATAATAAGCTGTATGTTTAATCAAAATACAGCATACATACAGAAAAGTGTGTAAATCGTATCTGTATAGCTTGGTGAATGTTTACAGGTTAAAACACCCATATAACCATCACCCAGATCAAGAAATCAAACATTGTCAGCATCACATAAATTGCCATGCTTCTCACGAATCACTGCCCTCTCTCTCACCCAAAAGTAATCCTTATCATTTCTTGTAACAGTACAGATTCATCTTTACTGCTTTTGATCTTCACATAAACATGTTTTTTGTATGCCTTCCATAACTCCATATTATATTTGTGAGATTTAGTGACGGTGATGTGTGGGGTTGTTGTTTTTGTTAATATTCATCATTAGTAGTAGTCCATTGTATGACCACTTCATGATTTAGTTTCTGTATTGTCACTGATGGGCATTTGTGGGCTTTTCCACACTTTTTTTGGCAGTATAAATGAATGTTGCTATTAGCATTCTTGAATGCATTACTTGTGACATATACACACATTTCTGCTAGGTATATTATTAGAAGTGGAACTGATAGGTTGCACCATATGCAGACATTCAACTTCAGTAGATTCTGCCCAACAGATTTACATACTGGACATACTAGCTTATATTCCCACTAAAAAGGTATGGGAGTTCCAGTTGTTCTAATGCTCACAAACATTTCCTATCATCAGTTGTTTTAAATTTAGCCACCCAACTGGGAAGAGCCCGTATGTTTTTGGTTTTTTTTTTTTAAGATTTTATTTATTTATTAGAGAGAGAGAGTGAGCACAAGCAGGGGTGAGAGGAGGCAGAGGGAGAGGGAGAAGCAGACTCCCCGCTGAGCAGGGAGCCCGATGAGGGGCTCAATCTCAGGACCCTGGGATCATGACCTAAGCCAAAGGCAGACTTTTAACTGACTGTGCCACCCAGGTGTCCCAGAGCCCATACGTTTGACTGCTAAATTGCTCTGCCTTCCATAGTATGAGATTCTGTACTTTCCAAATAACTTGCCACAAACTAAAACACAACAACAACAAAAATCAATAGGCAAAGCATCTTTAAGTTTTCCTTCCAATTCTGCTGTAATGCTTATCTTTCTTCTTTCTGACTTGGCTTTGGAACAGCCTCTCCTCTCATCTCTTGGTTGTGATTCTATGGCTTATTATTGGCTATCTATAATTATGATCTATTATTTATTAACTTCTAACACATCATCTGACTCAAACTTATTAATTCTTTAAACACCCATGATCACTTGCCTGGGCAATGTCATGTCAAAGGAGCTTTATTAGTGCAGCTTGGAAAACTCAACCTACATCGCATGGATTCTTTTGAATGGTGATGATTACAATCTTTTATCCCCCCTTGTAGGGAAGCCAATGGGCATTGGTGGGAGGTAAGATGAAGGTAAGACTTAAAAGGCTGTCTGCTATTGCTCTAAGACCAGATGAATGCATGAGGCCACCCCCAAGCAAGATAATAATTTAGTGCCCTAATCAACCAAATATTCTTCAAATATCTGTGTAACTTTTCTTTAAAGGAGAAGCTAAGTGGTTTGTGAAGAAAGGGTTAAGAAGGAGTACCCATAGCTGCAGAATACCATCCCCTCTCCCATCCTGAGCAGCTCTGTTCTGGCCCCACTTTGGTGCTAGGGTGTGCTCCATGTAACCAGGCACAGCGTTCTTAGCAGGAGTTGAGAAGAAGCATCTCGTTATTGGCTCATGCCCCTTGAAGGTCTCACCCCTTTCAACTTACTGCTATATTCCTTCCAACTACATATAATACTCTGAAATGCATGCTAGTACTTAACTTTTCTCAATTTTTTTTTTTTTTTTTTTTTTACATTTCCAAAGATGTTTTAGAGTCTCTATAGATTAATATTCTGGGCCCTTTCTTGTCTGGCTTGTCATTCAGTATAATTCAGACTGGATCAGAAAAGGCAACAGAGTCATGCTGTGGATTATGGTCATTCTCAACAGCCCTCCTATAAACCTTCCTGACTCTGCCTTCCCCACCATCACCAGTTTCTACTCGAACTCTACTGCAGTTGGAATTCAATTCAGTGAACACTGGTATAATGCAACACTGGAATATATTATATGCCAGTGTTTACACATCTTACATTATTTAATCATTACAACAACTCTTGGGAGACGTTTCATTAAATAGCTAAGAACATGGGTTCTGGAGCTGAAGAGATGATGGGTTGAATCTTGGCTTCATCACTTAATACTGAAGGCATCACCCTTATGCCTCAGATTTTTTTTAAAAATCTGGATTAAAATAATAATCACGTCATCCTATGGGGTTGTAAGAATATCATGAGATAATGTTAGCAAAATGTTTGGCATGTAGTAAATAATCAATAGCTATGAGTTATTATTATTGTTACACCATGTGAAGAAGGCACTATTAATATCCCCATTTCGTTAAAAAAATGGGAAGTTAGCAAGTTGAATTTGGCCAGGATCACATAGTCCAAACACAGTAGAGACAGGATTCCAACTCAGACCCGTTCAACTCCAGAGTGAGTGTTAACATCAGCCAGTCGGACATTTGTAGCTTCACTGAAACTACAAATTCAATGTCAACAATACAGAACTCAAAAGAAAGCTAGGGGAGATCTTCTTTCAGCTGATTTCAATCAAGGTCACTGGGTCTCCTTAAGAATAGTTCTTCAACCAGATGGTCTTTGCTCCATCTTTAAAAATATGCAATGCAAAGAAACCTTAGCACATGCTTTACTGAAGTCTCACTGACTTCTATCAAGAATACAAATAGGGCGCCTGGGTGGCTCAGTTGGTTAAGCGACTGCCTTCAGCTCAGGTCATGATCCCAGGGTCCTGGGATCGAGTCCCGCATCGGGCTCCCTGCTCTGCGGGGAGCCTGCTTCTCCCTCTCCCACTCCCCCTGCTTGTGTTCCCTCTCTCGCTGTGTCTCACTGTCAAATAAATAAATAAAATCTTTAAAAAAAAAAAAAAAAGAATACAAATAATGGTAATCTGCCATGAAAATGTGTGTGTGTAAAACCACCTCAGTTCTTACTAATTATAACTTCATTTCCTAAGTGCTACCCTTTAACAAACTATTCTTTTTAAAACTACCTCTTTTGGGAAATACAAACAACCTGAAAAATCATGCTAGGTTCATCTGTCCATGAACAGTTGAGAAGGTGAGAATAAACAAATTGCAAAGCAGAGACCAACCCAAATGCAACCCAAGGAGTTGGGTTTGAGAGCTTCCTATCAAGATGCCACAGACACACCAATAACATCTTGATTCAGAATGGCCCAAAGCCAGCTATGCACAATCACAAGGAGTAGGGTAGTAAGGCATGATTCTCAGTTCCAATTTAGGAGTAAACAAACTATTTATGAGCCAGTTTCAAAAGGAAAATCGGAGGGGCACCTGGGTGTCTCATTTGGTTAAGCATCTGACTATTGATTTTGGCTCAGGTCATGACCTTAGGGTCGTGAGTTCGAGCCCCATGTCAGGCTCCGTGCTGGGCATGCAGTCTGCTTAAGATTCTTTCTCTCCCTCTGCCCCTACCCCCCGCCCCCACTCATGCATGTTCTCTCTGTCTTGCAAAAAAAAAAAAAAAAAGTAAAATCAGAGTCCATTTTTGGTAACATTAAAATTTCTGGAATGCTTCACCTAATCAAATTGGGTGGGGGAAAAAAAAACCCCAAAACCCACCTCCACTAGAAATCTCCAGAATAGTGATGGGATCAGATGTAAGACCACTGGTTTAATTAAATCAATAAACAACTAGTAGTTGTCCAATATGTGCTGGGAACTGGAGATTAGAAAGCTAAGTAAGTTATTTTCTTTGACCTTGAGAGATTCACCACATAATGGGACAGAATGATATGTAAGCAACTAATTACAACACAGTAGAGTGAGTCTATAATGAAGTTAACTACAAGGTGCAAAACGTGTAACAAAAGATGTAGTCTCCAACCCTTCATGAGTAAAGAACAAATAAATTTGACCTGGACATCAAGAATCTATGGATTAGCCCAAAGTCTGCTCCCAGTACCAGAGTCATAATAGAAAGCACCTCATTCTCTAATCTTTCACTTTCATGATTCTCCAGTATACTATTAAGCAATGTTCTTTTATAAGGCATAATCATTAATAATCCCAGAATGAGCCAGATAATGTGTTAGCCCACTCATATTTTATATAAACCCAGAAGGAGTGCAATAATGTTGAAATATAAGGCATTGAGGCCCACGGATGGAGCACACTTCTAAAGGAGGGTGGAGCATGGCATATTGGAGAGTGTACTTCACATCATCCGCTAGGCAGGTGCCTACTTCAACAATATGAGGACCACTTCTTTGCACAAGTCCCCGTGATGCTGAAACAGAGAGGCCTCCAGTGTGCCCAAGAGTCCTTGGTATAGGACACTGGGGATGACTTCCCTACCTGACATCCGCAGGGTCTTCCGTGACGAGCACATCTGTCTTGCAGCTGGCCAGAGGGTTGATGGAGAGCTCCACAGGCGGAACCACAAAGCTTTTGCTGACAGGAAGCCAGAGTCCTTGGCCCAAGCTGAAAGTAGACCTGCAATGTAAGAGTTTCCATTGGGGAACTCCCTGGGAAGCAGAGAGAAAACAGCAAATAGGGGCCCCTCCTCCACCCTTCTAGGACCATTTCTTACTTCCCCACCCAACTGAGTCCCCTGCCTTCTCTACAGCACAATTTGGCCAACCTTGCCCAGACCTGTATGGCCATCTCTTAAACCTATTAATCATTCAGCCCATGCATTGCTTTGTGTTGCTAGTTTTCTTTTCCTGACCACCTGTCCCGACTCCCAATAAACAGTGGGCTCTATGAGGACAAGGACTATTTCAGCTTTGCTGTCCCGAGCAATCCTCAGAGCCAACAGGGGCTCTCTAAGTGACTAAGTCAGCAGGGGTGGTCTGCACAAAGGTGAAGAGCATGGACTCTGCATCAATTTGAACCAAACTCTGATTCCCGGTTCTGCCACTTACTCTGCTGTATGTCTTTATCAGCTGAAGTACTGAAGTTTCACACAAGATTCTAGGGAGGTGGTGGGAAGAGGTTCTATGCCTGTAGAATATTTTTAAAGCACTGGACTAGATAATCAGCCATGTCTTCCCCCATTCAGATATCTGAGTCCATTAAGTCTAGATGCCAGACACATGGGAATTCAATTCCCATAGCAACCCGGGCCAGGATGGTACATTCATGCCATTGAGAGTTCCCCTGTACTCAGTGCAGCCTAAAGGCTCACAGGCTCCACTAGGGATGCACGACTATCCCTCCCCAGGCCCCGCTCCCCTCCCCAGCATCATGCCCCAACAGGACTGTCAACTCACCTGAGAATCTTTTCAGGGGCTTGTTCTCCTGTTACTAGGTCATAGCCCCTCTCGAGTGTAGTGTAAGGCCAAGGTCTGTGGGAAGAACAGGAGGGAAAGAAAAGGGGATAGGAGATATTAGTCAGATGGGATTCATAGGTGGACACTGCTTAAAAGTAGCCTTGCAGACAACCGAAGTTCACAGAAGTAATTACAACTGATCCTTAAACAGCACTGGGCTTAGGAGCACTGACACTCCCCACGTGGTCAAAAATCTGCGTATCATTTTTGATTTCCCCCAAACCCTAACTACTAATGGCCAACTGTTTTATTTTGTTGTTGTTGTTGTTGTTTTTATTTTATTTTATTATGTTATGTTAGTCATACAGTACATCATTCATTTTTGATGTAGTTCTTGTTATTTTTTAAGTAGGCTCCACGCCCATGCCCAAGACCCTGAGAGCAAGAGTCGTATGCTCTAACGACTGAGCCAGCCAGGCCCCCCACTAATAGCCTACTGTTGGCTGGAGGCCTTACTGATAACGTAATCAGTTGATTAACACATATTGTATAGGTTATATGTGTCATATGCTTTATTGTCACAATAAAGTAGGCTGGATAAGAGAAAAGGTTAAGAAAAATCATAAAGAAAATACATTTACCGTCCTGTACTGTATTTATTGAAAAAAAAAATCTGCATGTAAGTGGAACCGTGTGGTTTAAACTCACATTGTTCAAACCCATGTACTGGGTTAAGACTCTTTATAAGAGAATGTCTCCATCTCACAGAAGGACTCAGCCCTTTAAAGACTACTTGTCTGTTTTGGAGTTTATGGACAAAAACCCCATTTTCTTTCTGTATCAGTCCAGTTAAGGAAGTGTCCATTAATTACTTACAGTTTGGGAGGGGGAGTTAAATTTGAGCCTTTGTTCTCTAGAAGATTCATCAGTCGTGTACCTTTAATACTAAAATGTAATTCAGGGGGAAATGGGATTCATTGCCCATCGAGTCTTACAGGAACACAACTGTTGTAGAGAAGAGTGCTCTTTGTGGAGCGGTTTTGGGGCCTGTAGTAACAGAGCAGAGGAGTGGGGCTGGCCCTCTGCTGTCCCTGCTCTAATGTCCTTTGCTACTCACCCCTCACTCTGTCCCCAGTCACTGCGCACACACAGGTGTCTGTGAACCGGGTCGGGGGCATAGCCTTCATGACAGCTGCACTCTCCTGTAAGCAAAAAGAGAAAGGGGTTTGTGAATTACTACCTGCCCCAAACAGCCTTGTCCCCTGGCTTCCTTGTTTTCTCAGTGGGCTGCCTCGCTTTAGAAAAGGCCCAGGGAAAGAGCCTGTTCTGGTCTACCCACTGCTGTGGTTAATAAAGGGTTTATTCGGGCGCCTGGGTGGCTCAGTTGGTTAAGCGACTGCCTTCGGCTCAGGTCATGATCCTGGAGTCCTGGGATCGAGTCCCGCATCGGGCTCCCTGCTCGGCAGGGAGTCTGCTTCTCCCTCTGACCCTCCCCCCTCTCATGTGCTTGCTCTCTCTCATTCTCTCTCTCTCAAATAAATAAATAAAATCTTAAAAAAAAATAAAGGGTTTATTCATTTATTCATCTGCTCAGGTATTCATTCAACAAGTCCTGACCCCACTCCTTGCCAGGTTCTCGGCCCCGTGCTGAGGATGCAGAGACTGGACACTGACAGGGCTCACAGGTTAATGAGGCGAACAGGAAGTGACCTGGTGGCCACAAATGGAAGTTCTATTTTTGAATATTTAAATTATGATAAAGTAGATTGGCACTAAGAGTATAGTCAGAAATTTGAATTCTCTCCACTTGAATGAACAATTCATGTTCGTCCATAAGCCCCCAAATCAAATGTTACCTCCTCCAAGATACCTTTGATTTCCCCTTCTAGACAATTTGTTTTCATCTATCATTTCCAGATTTTATTTTGTTTTGTTGTTATTGTTGTTCGTCTTAGTTGGTTTTCCTTTCCTCCTCTTCCCTCCCCACCTTTACCCTCTTGTTCCCTTCCTCTCTGTCCATCCATCCATCCATCTGTCCATCCATCCATCCACCTGTCCATCCATCCATCCATCTGTCCACCCATGTACCCATGCAACATTTTATTATGGCCATATCTTATGCCTGGTTGCATGAATTCTTGCTAGTATCCCACAGTGCCTTTAACATCTTCTCCCTTTGGCCAAGCTCAATTTGGGTGGCCAGCACATGTCTAGTTTCCTTGTTTGTATATCTTCAGAGTTCAGAATCCTGGAAGGGTTTTCCAAAACTCTCTGTCCTACCCTCTTCAGTTATCAGTCCTGCTCCACTGTATATTCCTTAAGGTTGGGTTGACTAAGGTTCAGTCTGTTATTGGCTTTTCCTAAGGTGTATTTGTGGAATGTTCACAGATGCCTTACCAAACATAGATTCTATTTAAAAAATGAATGGGAAACACTAGACTATTTGTAGAGCCAGTGGTGTGTGATTCTTCATGAAAGAGATATCTAAACAGTTTTCCCAAAACCTATTTCACCTCAGGAAGCTGGTGGAACAGGTCACAAGATGGACCTGTTATGGACCATGGACCCTGGTCCACACCTTGGGAGATGCTGATAAGAACTGCCCTGTCTTAGCACACTGCCTAGAACAGAGTAGGTGATCAATGCTGTGAGTTGAATGAATAATTAACTATCTGTGATGGCTTGTAAGTTTCTAGAATATTGCTGTCAGGTTGCCTTCTTTCTCATCTTTGGGTGATCACACACACACACACACACACACACACACACACACACACAGATGAACCTGCAACTCTTCAATCTTACAGTGATTTGGATTGGCCTGACCTGAGAGTTTTTGAACCATGTTTCCCGGAAATGTATAGTTCAATGGGAGAGATTTAGGAAATTTGCAACTTTTAGATCTTAAGTTCCCCTAAAAATTTTTATTTTTAAATCTCATTAATAGTAAAAAAAAAAAAAAAAAAAGAAGGCTAAACGTTCAGATGTTACATACTAGAATTTAGGATATGGGAGAGCATAGTCACATTCAGTCCAGTGGCCCGGTAAACACATTTTATGCAAACCTCATTTAAAACCACCACCAACAAGCAAGCCCACAAAAACACCTTCTCCTGTCATCTCTGTTTCATTGAGGAAGATATAGAGACTGGGAGCTGAAGTGCTAACAAGCCCATGCTTTTTACAACTACAGATCTTGTGAATCAAGGTTTTTTTTCCACCTTGTGCTACCAAAACAAAACACAGCAGGGAATATATATAAGGGCAACAGAGGTTCTACAACTATAACCCATAACTCCTGATTTCAAAACATTTGTATTTATCAAACAACCTCATTGTTTTCACTCATTCACTAAAAATGTTATGCGTTTGACCTTATACAAAGCATTCTGAGTGTTAAAAAAAAAACCTCTCTAATTTGTTTTATACATTATGATGCTGATTAATCTTTGTAACCCCAGCATTAGCAAGTATCTGGCAAAGAGCCTGGGATTGATAAATGTCGGTTGAACTGAAATGGTAGTAAGACAGAATAAGGAGTGAAGGATGGGTCAGAGATAGCATTAAAAAATATTCAGAATAAGAGAGCTGAAAGACAGAAGAGAGGGAGAGAGAGGGATCTACTTTTCCTCTTCTCTGGATACCTGGTAAATAGAGGAGGGGGCTGTTCGCAGGCAGGCATGCTCTCTGTAACTCTCCTCTCCAATAGCAAGTTCGAGTCATCGAACTTGTGTGTGTGTGTGTAAGTGTGTGCAGCCTAATGAGCTGCATGCCCAAGGTGAGGAGAACGGAGGAAGAGGGCTGAGATCCTGGAGATTTAGATGAGAATAATTTACCAAAAAGGGGTGGGGGGAGTTAGGAGTCACTGATGATGTGTTAAAATGCGACAGCCCCATCATGAAATATTCACCACTTTAAATACGTCTAATATTAAATATTAAAAGTCCTGGCATTTGTCCTCGAGACTCTCAGGGCTGATTTATGATCTGCCACAACCACAGACCTCATGATTCATAATGGAAGAGGTATGTGGTTGCCTCCAGTCGAGGGACAGGAAGTCAGGCTGGAATGGGCAAGAAGGGATGGGAATGGAGGGCCTTTCTTCTTCAGGGAAAGGGCACAGAGTGGGTTCCTATTTCTCCAATCCGTAACTCTGCAGGAGAGGGCAGGTCCATTGTCCCCTTTCCCTCCTCTTGGGAATATGAGTGAGAATGAGAAATCTATACAGAGAAAGGGTGCTGCTCTTGTCTGCGTTTCTCTCTTATGTGCTTACCAGGCAGGTTTCCCAGTCCTCAGAACAGACCATTAATTACTGTCACTCATTATACAACAAATATATATTTTGCAGATGAGAAACATCCACCCCAGAGGCCCCTAAAAGGCTGCCTGGAGAACAGGAAGTGAGACAGGGGAAAGAGAGTTGGAGGCAGACAGGCCTGTGTTCCAATCCTCACTTTCTCTCTCCCTGGATGTGTGGTCTTGGGGAAGTCACTTCAACTTTGTGGGTCTCAGTTTTCTCATTAATAGAATGGAAACGATAGTAACGTCAACCTCACAGAGCTGACTGTGAGAAAAAATTGAAGTAGTGAAGGGTAAGGCTCATGGCTCAGGCAGCCAACGAGTAAATCCTCAATAAATTTCTCCCACTTTCCCTTCTGTTCCAAGACAGCACTCCACTCTGATATATGCTGGAATATAACTCTGGACACTGGATAAGTAATTTCCTTCTTACTGGGCCTTAACTTCCCCATCTGCAAAATGGAAAATTGGGAGTAGAAGTTCATCAATTCTGAGTGCCAGTGAAAGTCAGTTATTTATGCTGCCTTTCTGAATCCCTAAACTCTATTTTCTGGACACTGTTTGAGTGTTAGCTGTGATCACTTTTTGCAGTTGGGCTGAGTGTCTGCAGTAAGATTTCCATCAATGCCATGGCTATTGGCTTTATTGACTCCAATTTCCTATTTTGCTGGCTCAGCTAACTCTCCACTATTTACAACCAAGCATTTCCTTCTTACAAGATGCAAGCTTCTGATAGCCAGACCTGAGGATTAACCACTTCCTTCTAGGAGTCCCTTCCTCAACTCTGCCTCTGCATACCCAGAGCAGCCAGGCTAGCAAAGAAGAGCACTCCGGGGACACAGTTTGCATGGTTTCATGTGCTGGCTACGATCACCCATGCTCCCTTACTCCTGTCACCACAGAAGTTCCTTGAATGAGGGGACTGCACCTGTCTTGCTCACTGCCACATCCAGCACCCGCTGCACTGCCTGGTCCATAAATAAGTGAGGGGGTATATTTTACGATAGTAATGTCTATGCCAGTGGGGTAAATAACCCCTTTTTTTTTTATTTGCCTGTTCTTCCCACCAAACTGGGAACTTCTGGATTGCAGAAATCTTTATGTAACCATCTCGATATGCTAGTGATTAGTGTAGTGCCGGATGAGGGGTAGGCAACTCATTTGCTGAATGAATGAATGAATGAATGAATGAATGAATACATAAATACATTGTAGTTTTCATGAATTCAGGCTGAGTTCATTTAGAATAATGGTAGTTCTGCTGAAGACTAGAATAAACTTTCTTATAACCAGGACAGGTATTTGCCAAGGAAATGGAAAGTATAAACATGAGTGTTAATGAAATTTCTAAAATAGAATTTTATTTCACATTAGAGCAGAAACAGCTCTTAAAGCTCATCTAGGTCACATCTTCTCAGCTTCATTTTTCAGAAGGTAAGATACAAGCTCAGAGAGTCAAGACGTTTATACCTGACAACATTTTCTAGGACTTCATTTTTCCTTTGTATTCCTCTGACATCTCTGACTTTCCTGTAATGAGAATCTATTACATTTACAAACAGGGATTATATTTTTTTAATATAATGAATCTGAGATATCCTTAACAGATTTAAAATATAGATTTAGATGTGATTGATAATGCAGACCTTCCTTAAAAAAGAGTTTAATCTCTTCATTAAAGTGGTTCATATAAGGGAATTCAGTTATGTGGATTTTCATCATGCTAGTTACTAGAACTCTGTATTATCAGCTCTAGATGAGTTGTACTGGTTTTAAAATATTTACTCTTCATGTCTCCTAGGTCCCTTTTAGTCAGTTCTCATTTTATGTTACATACATTCTCACTCTAGAAACCCTTGGGTAAAAACAACAGAATCCCTCAATTATGATCAATCTTGAGTTTAGCTTGTGTGGGCTCTTCAAAATCACTTCAAAGTGGAATTGCCTTCATGTTAATCATATAAGATTGTGGGAGAGTAGTTCAGAGCGTGGGCCCTGGAATCATCTTGTTTTGGATTCAAATCCTGGATCTGCCACTTCACATTTGCATGAATTTGATCAAGTGGCTTCACCTCTCTGCATCCGTTTCCTCATCTGTAACAACACTGATATCACCTATCTGCTAGAAAGATCAGTGACGTCTTTGAAAAGTCTGCATTACGGTCTTTGGCACATTTCTTCTCGCTGAAAACATCATAGATGTTTGTGTTTTTGTAATTATTCCCGGATAGGAGAGAGGCCAATTTAACAACTTGTTTTAGTGGGAAGAAAAAGTGCTTTCTAGATAAAGGATGGTCGCAGTTTCAAGGTAGGCCCTCTGCAAAGCCAAGGGGATCTCAGTTTCTTTATCTGTGTATTTGGGGCAGCTTGAATGAAATCATCTCCAAAGCTGGTTACGGTGTTCCCAGAACCAGCAACACCTGCCACCTTTGTCTTTGTTCCTCCTGCTAAAGGACACAGGGGCATGAATGAGGCAAGCAGCCAGAGGGTCCCGCCCCCTCTGTCCCCCACAGCTCAGAGAAGCTCAAAGTGCAAAGCCTTCTTCCCTAGCCTGCCCGCTGTCCGGCTCCTCTCCTCCCACCTTGTCATCCTCTTACGATTCCATTTTCACTTGCTTCCATCTCAGTCATCACTTATCATCACAGGCCAGGGACACGGGCTGCTGTCCACTTTCCTATTTATTCTTCTTGTCACTGCAGCTTGGAAAGACATCTCCCTGGGCCCCCAGAGCAGTAAGTGTGCATGGCATCCTTTCTTGTCCTGACTCTGAGTGGGCCACCGTGGGCTTCTTCACTCGCAGCTCTGGCCCTGGAGCCCAGCTCGGGGCCCAGCGTGTGGTGGGGGAGGCACGGGCTGAGCATGACATCACTGGGAGCCTGCTTCATGGTTGGCATGTTGGAAGACACTTGTCACATATGTCACTGCATGTCATCTCATAGGTCAGACCCGTGACCAGTACCAGGAGGAAGGTAGCGGCGTCCTCATTATAAAATAAGGAAACAAAAGCTCGGACTCAGTCATTTGCCCAAGGTCCCAGAGTCAGGTCCTCGAAACTCGTGCTCCCTCACATCATCACAAACAACATGACAACAGCCATGACCACCAGGACCAGAGCTGGGCTTGTACTAGACAACAAGCATTAGGAAGACAAGGTATCTCCGATTCACCCACACTGACATTAGCATTGGGCTGATTTCTAAAATCTGACTATACCTAAAGATGAAAGATCACTCTTCCGAGTATCCCCTGTTCAAATGTAAATAGTTTATATGTGGATTACACTAAATCTATATCTATGTAATGAAGGTTGATTTCCTGCTAGCATGGATAATCCACAGGGGAAGCATCATACCTTCTAATTGGGCATCTACTCTGTGCTGACCTTACTCAAAGAACTTTTGGTATCTATGATAATACTGACAGGACGATGTGATTGGTTCCACTGTAAATACTATGAAGCTGAGGCCTGGAGAGGGTGAGTAAGCTGCCCAGGGTTGTGAACATCCAAGCCCAGTCTCTTTCTGAGACTTGCCAGGCTTTGTGACGGCTCTCTGAGGCTGTGCTTTAAAAGAGAGTGTGGAAAATTGGGGCATCTGGGTGGCTCAGTTGGTTAAGCGTCTGCCTTCGGCTTGGGTCATGATCCCAGGGTCGTGGGATTGAGCCCCACACTGGGCTCCCTGCTCAGTGGGGAGTCTGCTTCTCCCTCTGCCCCCTGCGTGTGCTCTCTCCTTCTCTCTCTCTCTCTCAAATAAATAAATAAAATATTTGGGGAAAAAAAGAGAGCGTGGAAAAAAAACATGGGAATAGGAGATTGGGGTTAAGGAAAATGTACCCGGTGGTAGAATGAATTACTGCCGTCAAGTCTTCATTTCCTACAGTAGTATGCAGTCACATGCTTGCCACGGCTGGGAAGAATGAGCTCTCTTCCCGGGCCTTTGTATGCAGGCTTAGCATGTTACTTGCTTTGACCAATGGGATGATAGCAGACATGATGTGAACCAAGGTCTGAAATGTGCTGTTTGGCTGGGCTTGCTCTCTGGCATTCCTGCTTCTTGCCAGGAGAAAACCAGGCTCTAAGTAGTGGCCGGTCCAAGGAGGATGAGGGGCATGTGGGACAGAACTGGATGCAGCCTGAGCTTAGAGACAAGTGCAGCTGAGCCCTAGCTAGCCTGGCCCACCCAGGTGTGTAACAAAGGGGAAAATGCATCTAGTTGTTGACAACAACACACTGTGGTTGTCTGTTAGGCAGCATTAGTGTAAAAAAGCTGATGCACCTCCAATCTGCATGCCCCCCTTCTATGAATAATGCTCTCACTTTCATCCCAAAATGGAAACCTTAGAAACATCTCTGACCTGACTTCATTTTTTCATCCTCAACATCCGAATGGCACCTGAATCCCCCTGATTCTACCTCTTTGTTGTCACTCAGACCCACCCCTTCCCACCTTTCCCACTATCACTGCCCCAGGAAGGCCCTCGACACTGTCCCTGCACGTTGTTGAAAGTTTTATCACTGATGATAAGCTTTCAGTGTCCTCCCATCAATCTGAGTGATGGCCAGTTACCTCTTCAAAGAGCAGCTACACCCATGGCTCATCCCCAAAACTATCAGTGGCCCCCAGGTGCTCTCAGGACAGAGTTCACATACCCCTGGTCTAACATCCAAAGCCCTTCATGACTGGGTGCAGCCAATGGTCCCGGCCTTATCAATCGCTCTCCTCCCTTATACACTTCCTGCCCTAACCTCTTGGGTTTACTGATAATAACAGGGCCATCAGAGACCCACCTGCAGACCAGGGTCTGCTTCTTGTAGTAGGTCTGCTCTGATCCTACTCCTTGAGCAGAGCAGAGCCTGAGAATTGGAGACAGAGATGTTCAACAGAGGAGAAACCAGGGTTGAGAGGGAGTAGGGGGTGAAGAGAAAATTAAGTGGCAAAATGATATTTAGGAGAGGAATGAGATCATGTGGGCAGTTTGAATGTCAGCAGTATCCTCAGGGAATATATTTTACAGTGCTGACGCCTCTGAACCTTGAGCAAATCTTTCTGTTTTGCCAGGCCGCAGTCTTCCTGTCTGTAAAATGAGTAGCTAATACTCAGAGACCCCCAAACACCCTTCCAAACCTTGCTCAAATCCCAGGCCTTGATTCTTCTTCTAACACATTCTGGTCTTGTCTCTTGAGGTTAGTGTTTCCCTAGGGACTGAGGGGGAGGTGAAGAACGTTAGGGAAGGTTGGGAGTTGGGAGAACAGAGGTTTGGAGGCAGAAAAGCATGAGTGGAGTAAACTAACAAGACGGTATGATTGGGATCTTTATGAAGTGAGGACGACTTCTCTAGAAGTCTTCTCTAGAAGTCTGCGTGACCTAGGGTGGGTCCCCTCCCTCCCTGGGACTCAGTCTCTCTATCTGTGCACTGAGAAGGTGGTCTGGATGACATCCAAGCAACCTCCCAAGGGCACCTCTGCTGTCTCTTTCTTCCTTACGCTATAGGAGTGACATGTCTCAGCCTTGTTCTTCCCCAAACATTTGAGACACATTTGGATGCCTGCATTATGGCTGCCAGCCTCTCACTGCCATTCATCATCATGTCTCTGAGCACAAGAAGGAAAAAAAAAAAAAAAGAGGCTGAGGGGTTCTCGTGGTGCAGGCTGGCGATCAGGCCTGATGGAGATCAGAGTCCTTAATCAAGGCTACCTGGGGGGCTAATGGGCACTGACTCAGCTAATGGGGCAGCCCATGTGGAATGCCTGGGCTCTGAAAGGCCAGCTGCCAGACCACACCAGGGCTCCCATTTCAGGCGACCCCTCGCCCCCTAGCCTCATCCACCCCTGAATGTGCCATGCACACGATTATCTATAAATCAGTGTCTGAGAGAAAAGCATGTGGGTAATAGATTCTCTTAAAATTGTGGCTGACTGCGGATGGAGGGGATGAGGCAGCCTCACCAGCAGCCTGGAACTGATGGAAGCAGAGGCTGACAGCCCGAACCACCAGGAAGGATCACGGAATTCCTGACCAAATGCACAGTGCAGGGCCTGCCGCCGGGGGCGTGCCCTCCCCATCACCGCCCCTGCCTTGCCTGGAGCCTGCATCACCCATGCTTCTCAAGTCACCCTGGAAGGGGTGCAGCGTAGGGGGAGCAAGGGTAACAAGCAGGAGGAGGGAAGCCAGCATCAGCCCGCGAATTAGAGCCATCTGGGGCTCACTCCTCAGCTTACTACACACAGACCCAGTGGCCTCCATCAGCGGCTGCACTACTCTGGGCCTCAGTTTCCTCATCAGGAAATGGACATATTAACCCCGATTTTTAAAACCGTCACAAGGACTGGGGGTAACATATTACACACGATTCCCGGGGCGCCTGGGTGGTGCAGTCGGTTAAGCATCGACTCTTGATTTTGGTTCAGGTCATGACCTCAGGGTCGTGAAACCGAGCCCCCCCGTTAGGCTCCGCGCTCAGCGTGGATCTGCTTGGGACCCCCACCTGCGATGCACTCGCTCTCTCTCTAAAAGCAAGAAAATGATGACCACATCACTGAACGTGTAGGTGGCTCAGTGTGAGCTGGTATCCTTGTCGTTGGTGTTACTGCGGGCACTGCCATCGAGCCGGCCCCCCCAGGCCATACCTCCTCTCTGGCTTGGTGCCCTTGCCCCTCTTGGGTGCAGCCCCTTCCCGGGCTTCCTGCCGTGTGGGTTCATTCCTCCCTTTTTTCCTCCCCACATGGTTCTTGCCTCCTGTCTGGTCCAGATCTTACTTCTTCCGACCATTTCTCATTCTCAGTACAATTCCTGTGTGCCTGGCGCAGGTGGGATCGCGGCACAGAGACGAATCCATCCGATTCTCCACCACAAGCAGCTGACACTCAGGTGTCACCAAGAAGAAAATACATCGCTACCACAAGCTGTGATTTGGGCTGGGGAGGACTCGGAGGGTGTGCAAAGAGCCGTGGGATCGCAGGGAAAGAGCATCAAACTCTGCCCCCCCAAGGTCGGGGACATGCCAGCAAAGAGGGAAGATAACAAGAGGGGACACTGAGAGTCCTAACTGCTGGGTGGTTTTGGAAGTTCCTTACTTATATTAACTCATGTGACCCTCACAATAAACCTAAGATGCAGGTTCTACTTTCAACCCCATCTTACAGATGAGGAGACTGAGGCCCAGAGGGGTTAAGTAACTTACTGGACTGATGTCACAAACAGAAGTGTTGCCAAGGCCAGGACTGGAACCCAGAGACGGTGCTGCTGGTCCCAGGCTGTACCACCTCTCTCCCAAGGGGGTGTAGGAATTTTCCAGAGGAAGGAGTGGGAGCAAAGGAAGGTCACAGCACCACAGGAAATCCTGGGCCCTTTTTTTTCTCGGATCAGCAGAGCCAGAGGGCTTTGCAGGCACTGAGGAACGCTGCCTTATCCCACAGGCATGGAGAAACTCCTGGAAACCTCTATATCCCCTCTGCAAAGAGAGTCCTTTCCAAATGCAGACTCCAAGCACTGTGCATGGAGAGAGGGTGTTTAGAGAAGACAGGCACTGGAGTCAGGACAGGGTCTGAACTCTTCATTTGTCACCCAGTGGCTCCATGATTTTGCACAATTTCGTGTCTCTGACCAAGACTCTATTTCCTCAGTTCTACAACAAGCTTGATCAGGTCTGCCCCTCTCCCTGAACAACGTCCAGAATGTTCTATCCCCACTATGAGCTCCATAAGCACAGCCCGTGATTGCTATGATTATTACTAGGGAATTGCCTTCATGTTCCTTCCTGCCCACAGCTCTTATCTTGGACACCTCGGCTGTAATTTGGGAAGAGGGAAAGGCTAAGAGTTGCTTATGGATCCTGTTAAGCATTTCATGTTTGATCTACTTTCTCACCTTTAATCCATCCAGCCACTCTGTCCTGATTTTACAGGTGAGGAAACTGAAGCCCCCAGGGGTTAAATGACTGGCCTTCGGTTTGCACAGCAAGAAGATAACAGATTCAGGATTTGAATTCCATTCTTCTCGACTCTGGAGCCAACGCTCCCCCACACTGTCCCAGGTAAGATGGAGGAGTTCAGCATGATCCTGCACGTCACTCAAAATGACCCACTGTGGTGGCTCTACCTGGCCGCCTACCACGCCTCTACTGGAACTTACGGGGATATAGATGAGATGAGGCGATGTGGTTGTCATTCCTCAGGCCCCTGTGGCTCTGTTTCTCTACTAGCTGATGGGTGGCCTTGTTCAAGATCCTTCATCTCTCTGAGCATCATCCTTCTTACCCAGAAGACGGGGAACGTAAGTCCTGTCCTGTCCCATTCACAAGGATGCGGTAAGGATAAAATATACACTATTCTATTCAGGACACGGGATGATTAATAATGCAGTTGTCCCCCACTTGCACAAAACCTGAACCAGCAAAGTGAAATATACAAAATAGATTAAGCAGAGGGTAATTATTCATTTTGCAAAAGAGTTCTTCACTCTACAAAAGAGACGCATTGATTTTTTTTTTTTCAAGCACCGGCTATCTTTGTGAGTTTAAAATCAAATCTCATTTATAAAATTAAAGCAAAAAAGAATAATGATTTTCCAGATGTGCACTGAGTACAAGGGGCCACACACACATGTGCGCGCGCGCGCACACACACACGGATGTGTCCTGCCCGAGCCAGCCACGCCCTAAAGCAAGGTGGTCCGGACACCATGAGGATGGAGCCTTTACCTCTGGCTTGAGGAATTGGGGGAGAACCAAGAGAACCAGGGGACAGCATGTGACATCTGCACTCTGTTCAGAGGCATCTCTTCCTCAGAGTAACCTCCGCCTCAGCTCTAGGCAGATGGTCAGGGTCTCAGGTATAGCTTCTCTGGGAAACTAGAGAACCATCATTTCCAGGACTTCCATCTGGAGTATTATACCGTTTCACATAATGTGCATATTCAGCTGAACCCAGCTCATTTCCACTTTGCTAATCTCACTCCTGATTATATTCATATTCACATTCTTGCTCTGCCAACCCCCCAACCCCAGCTCTCTTCTGATGATGGTTCTCTCTTCCCCTCTTCTCTGTCTCCCTTTTTGGTTCTCAGTCTTTGTGCATTTGCTCCTGCCTCAGTTTCTCTCTTTGGTCTCTGCTTTTCTGCCTTTGCCTTTCTCTGTGTGTGTGTGCCTCTGTATTCCTCACTGTCCACCTTCCTGTAAGCCTCTTTCCTTTGTAGAAAGGAAAAGGACAGTGAAAAGGACTTCAGTTTAAGTCACACAGGTGCAGGTTAAATCCCCAGACTCACTTTGTCCATGAAAGAGACAAAAAAAGGAGAGTCTGTCTACTTCAAGGGTTAATGTAATGATTACATAAGATATGGTGAGTAAAGGTGCCTAGAGCAAAGAATACATTCACATCCTGTTAATTCCACTCCGCCTACTTTTCTGCCTCTTTTTCTTGATTTTTCTCATTCTCCATCTTTCCCTTTACTTCCCATCCACTCTGCTCTTAGTCCCAATCTCACACAAGCACACACACCACAGCCTCTTCCCCACCCCGCTGTCCCGGGCCCCGCCCCTAACCCCACCCAGGCCCCACCACTTTACCTCTACCCAAGCTCCACCCCCTTATCCCTCCCCAGGCCCCTCCTCTCTACCCTTCCCCAAGCCCCATCCCTTCACCCCTGCCCCAGGCTCCCCCTCCTCAATCCACCCCAGGCCCTGCCTCCTCATCCCTCCCCAGGCCCCCTGCCTCCTTACGCTTCCCCAGGCTCTACCCCTCAGCCACCGCCACCCCAGGAGACTCCCACAATCCCTGCCCCTCACCTGCTACCCCAAGCAGCCCCCACGTTCCAGCAAGGATTTAACTACAGAATGGCACAGGGTCCCATTACTAAGACACACATTCTTTCACAAGATGTTTTTACGGTACATTTACTGGTATATGATAGAGAATCATCATGAATCATTAAAATTAAGCAACGTGGGTCCAAGTGGCCTGCACCAGGCTTCACTAGGAAGTCAGGCTTTGCTGCTAAGTCCATTTGGGGCCACTTGAAAGCTGGCAGCAGACCGTTTACTGCACAGGGTGAGGCCACCTGACCTCGCCTGACTTTTGTGTGAAGCATCTCGAATTCCTGGATGCCCTGTCCTGAGGGACGATCTTGGTGTGATCAGCATAAAATCCATACACCTCCCGACCCCTGTTGTCCGGTAGAAACCCATCTATTGAAATTTCAATTAAAAGACCATTTAACAAAAAACCAAAAGGCTGGGATGATACACACATACACGCACACGCACACATGTACACACTCTTCTCTTTTTCAGAGACCTTTAATCACCTACATCAAAATGGAAGCTGCCTTCAGTCCAGAAGAGAAAGGGCAGTGGTGTAATGGGCTGGTTCCCATCGAATAACCAGAAAAGGCTAGTGCTATTACTAAGTGCTGTGTTTTAAATGGTTTTGTGGAGGCTGCTTCTGCTCAGAAATCTATCCCCACGCCTTCCATTCCATCACGATTAAGACTTTTGGGGGTTAAGTCAACTTAACTGGGGGTTCTTTTTGCCCCTGATTCAATAATTCCCATTTGTTGAACACATATATTTGCCATATTATGTAGCGGGTACTTTGTACTGATTACAATCGTCACAATAACCTAGCAAAGGTGAATACCTTTTCCTTTGATGAAAAAAGAGCAGGAAATTGAAGGTTGGGGAAAATTAAGCAGTTTGCTCAAAACCGCACCAATAGTTTCAGACAGAGCCAAGATTTTAACCCAGGTCTGCCTGACTTCAGTGCTTTCCCTTTTTTTCCCTTTTCATCTGACTGCCTCTCCAAAAACAAAACAGCCCATGCTGGGGGCAGCTTGATTTTGAGCAAATGGGGTGGTGGCAGTGTCTCAACTGCTTCCCTCCCTGGTGACTGACTCAGCCTTGGGTCTCAGTGAATGTTTGTGAAAGAAAGACATTAATGAAGCTGATGGGGAACTCACCATGCCCCAGATGTCCTGGATGGGAACACCTCTTTGCGTGAATGGGTGGATCGGATCATACGCCTGGAAGACAAACCTGACAAAAACACTTCTAGAAGCTGATACCACCTTCAGATGTTCTAAAAGGCTTCTGAAGGCCTTGGCTGCGAGCCTCCATTCCAAGGATAAAAAGTGTTGACTGCTTACGTTGTCCTCAAGAGATGGAGAAATCAAGCTTCTGCAAGCATGGTGGTTGGGAGACCTCTACTCTGCCATGAACTTCCTGAATGACTTGAGCAAGTCCCTGACCCTCTCTGAATCCCAACCTCATCTGCTGTAGAAAGGGGGAGTTCAACTGGATGGTCTGCATGGTTCTTCCCAGCCTGGACCTCTTTGCTCTTTGAATCCCCAACTGGACCCTGCAGGAGAATCTTCAAATGTTTCTTAGGAGGACAGATGGAGAAGCCACTGTCAGAGTTTATACACCCGCCCCCTCCACCACCAATTTTAAGGGGCATTCAGGGCTGTGCAAAGCAGGGTTGACACCCTCTGATGAATGTCTCCTTAGATTTTGTGCCAGAGCCTCCTCCATCACCTCCCTGAGTCCCAGCCCCACTCAGCACAGTGCCCAGAAAAGCTCTGCTCAGCCCTCACTTATAGCACATATCCCTGTCACTGACACTTCTGTCATCCTAGGTCATCAGTGTCTGTTATCATCCAAAGGTTTGTGTCTCCCCAAATTCATATAGTGAAGCCCCTAACACCCAACATGACGGTATTTGGAGGTGGGGCCTTTGGGAGGTAATCAGGGTTAGATGAGGTCATGAAGCAGGGACCTTGTGATGGGATTATAGGGAGCAGAGGAGAAGCAGATCTCACACTCTCTACACACACGCACTGCAGAAAGGCCATGTGAGGTCACAGACAGAAGTTAAGAAGTTGGTCTTCCACAAGCAGGAAGAGAACTCTCACCAGGAACCAATTCAGTGATATCTCGACGCTGGACTCCCCAGCCTCTGGAGCTGTGAGAAATAAGGTTCTGTTGTTCAAGCCACCAGTCTATGATATTTTTGTTATGACAGCCCCAGCAGACTAAGACAGTATCATCCTCTCCTCGGTCTTTAGAGACAATGTGAAAACTGGTTCTGGATGTCATCCACATATGGGGGACCCAGCACTGGATTCCTCATTTCTGATGTTGAGAGAATGAAACCAATTTGTTAGAAAACTCCAAGGGACAGAGATGGCAGCTTCTTTTGCTCATTATCCCCAATACTGGGCACAATGCCTGGCATATAATTGGTGCTCAGTAAATCACTGCAATGAATGAAATGCAATATCTTGATTCCAGGAACTTCTTTCCACCACCACTGCTACTACCCTGGCCGAAGCCACCACCATCTCTATCCTGGATAATCATATCAGTCTCCTAAATAGCTCCCCTGCTATCACTCTTGCCTGTTCCCTATAGATTTTTCTCAATGGAGTAGACAGAGTGATCATTTTAAAAGTAAGTTAGATAACATCAGTCCTCGGGTCAGAATGTCCCTGTGGCTTTTTGCTGAGCTCAGGTTGAAAGCCAACGTTCTTACAATGTCTCTCTGGTCCCTCTCTTACCCCAGCTCCTAATATTCGCCTAGTATCCAGTGAAGCCCACGAATATTCTCCTATGTGATCTTCCTCAAATGTGTGAGGCACAATCTGCTCTCAAAGCCTCTGTCCCTGCCATTCCCTCAGCCTGGACTCCACTTTCCCCAGATATCCACAAAGCATGCTTTGCTTCCTCACCTCCCCAATCACGCCACCTTGAACACCCTACTTAAATTTGCAATCACACTTCTCCTTCTCATTCACCACCCTCTCTTCCTGCAGCCTCTTTACTAAAAAAATCATCTTCTAACATAGGATACAATTTATTTGTTATTACATATACTCTAATTATCTGTTTGTCGCCTTTCCCCACTAGAATGTGAGCTCCATGATGATCACGGTTTTTATCTATTGTGTTCATTCTCTCAGTGCCTGACATCCTGCTTGAATTAAGATGATTGAGAAATAAATACCAGTTGAATGTTAAATGAACAAACACACAAATGAATGAATAAATTCCAAAACCGTTCTTTAACTCAGATGTCAAAGTATTAAATGAATCTACTAGCCCAACCAGGGGTTGGCAAATTTTTCCTGTAAAGGCCCAGTTGATAAATATTTAAGGTTTTGCAAGCCACAGAGTCATGACTTCTCAACCATGTTACTGTAGCTAAACTAATGAGTATGGCTGTGTTTCAATAAAACTTTATGAAAAACAGCAGTTTTCCTGGGGCTATAGTTTGCAGACCCCTAAACCAGAGTAATCTCCATCAGCACATAGCACCACACCTAGCACAGCCCCGTCACTCAATAAATAATTTGAAGTGACATATATATGAAATGTAGTTCTACTCTTCACTCTGTCACAGCACTGTCCAAGTGAACTTGCTGTACTGGAAATGTTCTACATCTACACTCTCCAATATGGCAGCCACTAGCCACATGTGGCTAATGCACACTTGAAATGTGATGTGAATTAATTTACATGTTAATTTAAATAGCCACATATGGCTAGTAGGTACCATATTGGACACAGTAGCTCAATCACAAACATTGTTTTGCTTCATGCTCCAAGTCTAGCCCCTCTCCCTCTAGGAAGCCCTACCCAACTGCTAAGGTTCATAGTAACTGTTTTTTTTAATCCTACGATTCTCATTTCATTCAATTCATGCTTTGACTAGAGCTATAACAATACTTAATATTCGTTGAGCTTTGTGTACCAGGCATTGTGCTAAATGCTTAATATGTTTTATCTAGTTTAATGCTGTGCAGAGCATTGGCCTTCAATGCATATTTGCAATACTCATTCTAAGTTGGAGAGCACTCAGAAAATCTAATGTACAGCTGATCCTTGAACAGCATGAGGGATGGGATGCCAGCCCCCAGGCACAGTTGAAAATCCATGTATAATTTTTGACTTTCCAAAAACTTAATTCTGGGAAGCCTTACTGATTAAACATAAATAGTCAATTAACACATATTTTGCATGTTATATGTATTATATACTGTATTCTTACAATAAACGAGAGAAAAGAAAATGTTATTAAGAAAATCGTAAGAAAGAAAATACACCTACCATATTGCGTTTCTCAAAAAAATTCTGCACATAAGCAGACCTGCACAGTTCAAACCTGTGTTGTTTAAGGGTCAACTGTAATTTCCTTTTGTATTATAAATAAAGAAACTGAGGCCCAGAGAACAAAGTGACATGTCAAAGGTCACACTACTAATCAAAACTGCAAATCTAGTAGTGAAGCCCATGGAATTTGTCTCTAAACCCAGTGTTTCTTCTTTCATTCACTCATTCCATCAGTCATTATTAAGCATTGACAGCATACTAGACAATTTGCTGGGCTTGGGGTTAAATGGTACATACCACAGGTGCAATCTTTGCCTTTATATAGCATATGGTCTCTTGGAGAGTGAGGACTTGAACACAGAATCATACACACAAACATATAATTAGACATTGTGATTCTGTACTGATAGCACAGATCAGGGGTTAAGAGGATACACTCTCAAGCCCAAGTTCTAGGATTCCAATCTAGACTCTACCACTTCCTAGATGTGTGGCTTTGGGAAAATCCATTAACTTATTCAGTTTCCTTAGCTGTAAAATGGTAATAATAGGGTATTACACCAATTCTAAGACACACAGTTTTCCACATTTTCACACCCTTGAAATGACGATTTGTGTGTTATTAATATCTTAATGGGTTTTTTTCTTAGTGGTATGTAAAATATTGGCACTTGTATCTGACTGTGTCTTGCTTCAGTTAAAATATGATTGTATCTACCTTCTGGGGCTATTGAAGGGATTAAATGATATATGTGAAGTCCATAGAGACATATTTTGTACTGTACAATGGGCATTATTATTGTTAGTTATCATTATTTACTCTAAAGGAAAATAAAGTGTACTAATATTGCATAAAACATAGGGAATAACTGAGTCTAGAAGGTCAGCAAAAACCTTGAGGATGAGACATTTAAACTGGACCATGAAGGATAAGGAGAAGGGAAGAAAGGGAAGAATAAGGCTTATAAGGAATGAAGGTGGATGGAGAGCAGACTGTTGCATGCAGAGGGAATAGCACCGGCGAAGACCCTGTCACAATGGCTACCGGAAATGATTGACCATTATCCAGTGTGGACCACTTCACAACATGGCTTTGTATCCTATGAAAACTCCCAGCCCCCACCTCTACTTTTCAATTAGCAATAATCGCGCCTCGGATAAACCTCATTGACTACGATACTGCCACTGAGCAAAGCTCCCCACCTCTACTTTGACCATCATCTTCCTTTTCCATACTTTTGTTTCTTGATAGTTCACTGGTCGTAAAGTATTACAGATATATTTAGAAGTTTCTGAATCTTTTTAAATAGTAGGACAGCTACCATTTATAGAGAAACCGATCTATCTTTGTAATACGCTTGTTGAATAAAATTAAATATAGTCCCTAATTTAAATGCCAGTAAATTATATTTTTGACGATGAAGCTAGTCTTAAAAGTGGAGAGCTTCCCTTCTTTTTGGCATATTCATCCCAGAGGTCATAATCAGAGATACCTCAAGTTATCTTCCCTTTTGCAACTTTACCAGATGACACTTGTGATCTCTCACAACCTCTTTCTTTCAAGTTCAGCAGCAAAGGTTACCTTGGACTTTCACTGAGGCTGGCAAGCTCCCAGTAAGAAAATATTTTCAGTCTCTTTTGCAGCCCATTCTAACCTTCTTGTCCTTCCAAATTTGTGAACAGTCAGTCCTGCTGCTTTCTGTTGTGGGCTTTCTGAGATTTTATGACCTCATCTTTGACACAGATTGTCCTTCTTCAAAAGACCTCAACCCTCTTCTACAACATAATATTTTACAACACATCTAGACCAAATATAGCAAGACTCCTGAAAAGAGATATAAAATGGTTTCCCTACAACTCATAAATGCTGTCACAGTTCCAACCCTGACTTCTGCATATCTCCCTTGTCCCCAATCCAATTGGGTCCTTTTATTTTTTCAAGCCAACTTATTCTAAATTCTTTGTCCAAAGGATTCATGCCTACCTCTGAGAATTCTTTGCAAATACCTATCAAAGAGAGAATGCCAGAATGCCTATCTCCTCTCAATGCTAAGCAAACTTCTCAAACACAGACTCCTCAAATAGTAGCTTCTTACTCAGTCTGGGTCCAAATCCCAGCTGTGATCCTTAGTAAATATATGACCTTGGGAATTTCATCCAACCAACTTTAAGACGTAGTTTCTTGTATGGAAAGTGGAAGCAACAGTAACTACATAGACGTGTTGTTATGAAGCCCAAGATAGTTATAGAAAGCCACAGCAATTATGCTTGGCACGCAATAAGTGCATTATAAATTGCAGATCTTGTCATTGTTACCCCAGTATTCATGCACCCCTTGATATGGTACCAAAACTCCACCACGCCTCTCTTAACTGTAAGTTATCTCTGGCCATTGTCTAACACCCCCATCTATAATATATTGGCAATGAACCTGCATCAAATGGATCAATCTGATGAGATAAATGGTATTTTATGGTTAACATTCATTTCATGGTC
Organism: Mirounga leonina; assembly: GCF_011800145.1. Taxonomy (NCBI): domain Eukaryota; kingdom Metazoa; phylum Chordata; class Mammalia; order Carnivora; family Phocidae; genus Mirounga; species Mirounga leonina. The sequence goes on along the minus strand of NW_023270433.1, from coordinate 16,984,765 downwards.
TTTAAACAGAAAAAAAAAAACAAAACAACTCAGTTTGTTGTTTGAATGGCTTCTGTTGGAAATACTTCTTTTTTAAGTTTGATTTCATTATCTCACATGTCTGAATAATGAGGCACAGGGTTCATTAATTGACAGTAAGTTTAGATGAGTTTTGTTTAATTCAGGTTCTAGTAAACTTCTGGACCAAGGAATGGTAATGTAGAGATCATTATGAATTCTGAGGATTAAGAGTGACTCACTTCATGGAGGTTTGATTTCCCTAGTTGAGGCCCAATGGAGAAAGAACATAGTGGGACACACTAATCCTAAACCGGTAAAGGATAGAGCTTACTTTATTTGAGTTCAAAAAAGACTAGTGGTACCCATCTCAAAGGAGAAGGTGACTTCCAGAAGGGAGCTGTACCAGGTAAAAGTTTAGCAAAAACCCCTAGCCAAAATACCATGTCAACGCCCAGAGAGCTATCCACGGTCCTGACACCAGAACCATGCACCCAACCCATTGACCAAGCCCTGACATTTCACCAAATGAAACTTGCTTCTCTCTCTTTCATTTGTTCATTTGTTCGTTCATTCATTCACTCATTCACTCATTCATTCATTCATTCATTCATTCATTCATTCATTCATTCATTCAT
>NW_023270433.1:16882724-16984120 GCF_011800145.1 Mirounga leonina | reverse complement strand
CATTCATTCATTCATTCATTCATTCATTCATTCATTCATTCATTCATCCAAGAAAAGATGCATTGATTCAGGAACTGTTTCAGTGACTGAGCTACAGCAATAAACATGATGAGCATAGGACAAGTTTTAATAAAACTTTTCTCATACACAAATCTCTCCTCTCTGGTCTGCCAGGAAGTTGACTCTCTATAGATAAATCTCAATTTATTTAACTGTGCACTAATTTACTTAGATCCTATATATCTGGTACCTGGAAACACCCATGCTACAATCTCCTTCAAGGCAGGGACATTCTCCATCTCTGTGAATTCTTGAATTTACAACTTCATAAAGTCCTTGTGTCCCATTAAACTTTAATAATACAAGGCTTAGTAAATACCAGGAGTAATCTATAAGCATTAGAAATATTTAGTACAATATAAGACATATATATGATATAACTACACTCAGTGTATTCTCATTTGATATCTTATTGCAAATGAAAAGTGGCTGCTGAAGACATGAAAATAAACTGAATATGACGGGGAACATGACTGGAGTTCATATCAATTTGAAAAGAAAATTCAATCTGCTTTAGCTGCCATTTACAAATTGTTTCAATCATACTTATGCTGTAAGTTATTAGTGCTCAAAAGGTCATAGAAACATGAATTTTGAGCTGAGAAATATCTTAAGAATTATTTAGGGTTGTAATTCATATCTTGCCACTAATTTACTGAGCGACACTGGGCAACTTGCTTAGCCTCAGTGGCCTTCAGTCTCCTCATTAGATCAGACAAGATGATCACTAGGGGACTTTCTTGCATTAAAAGTTGTTTCCACTAATTTCTTTGTTGGAGAGAATGAATATGAAGTTCACAGCATATGCCATACTCAAGGTCAAGTGACAAATTTGTGGCCAAGCTGGCACCAGGATTGAGAACCTGGGACTTTTCCCATTGCACTAGTTTCAAAGTCACACAAGGACTAAATGAAAGGCCAGCGGATAGGAATGTCCAGGTTATGGTAAGTTTCTCTGATAGGTGGTCAGCTCCCAGAGGTCAGAGACAACATCCTATTTTCTTCTTAAATAATTTAACCCAGTGTGCAATGCTGGATTAGAGGTGTCTCATGAAATATTTATTAAATTAATTGAAAAATACATCGAGTTAATTACATGAAGGCCCTAGGGACTGCATAACTGATTATAGAATTAACAGCAGACACAATGTTTTGAGTGCTCACCATACATTAGATACTGTGCTGAATGTATTTGAAATGTGATTTTTTGGGGCGCCTGGGTGGCTCAGTTGTTAAGCGTCTGCCTTCGGCTCAGGTCATGATCCCAGGGTCCTGGGATTGAGCCCCGCATCGGGCTCCCTGCTCTGTGGGAAGCCTGCTTCTCCCTCTCCCACTCCCCCTGCTTGTGTTCCCTCTCTCGCTGTGTCACTCTCTGTCAAATAAAAATAAATAAAATCTTTAAAAAAAAAAAAAAAAGAGGGGCGCCTGGGTGGCTCAGATGGTTAAGCGTCTGCCTTCGGCTCAGGTCATGATCCCAGGGTCCTGGGATCGAGCCCCGCATCGGGCTCCTGGCTCAGCGGGGAGCCTGCTTCTCCCTCTCCCTCTGCCTCTCTCCCTGCTCATGCTCTCTCTCTCTCTGTATCTCTGTGTCTCAAATGAATAAATAAAATCTTTAAAAAATAAAAAAAATTAAAAAAAAAAGAAATGTGATTTTTCATCTCATTCTCACAGCACCCTGCCAAAGAAGACTTACTCTCATTTTTTCATATATATAAAAAATCAGGGGCACCTGGGTGGCTCAGTCAGTTAAGCGACTGCCTTCGGCTCAGGTCATGATCCTGGAGTCCCTGGATCGAGTCCCGCATCGGGCTCCCTGCTCGGCGGGGAGCCTGCTTCTCCCTCTGACCCTCCCCTCTCTCATGAGCTCTCTCTCTCTCTCTCTCATTCTGTCTCAAATAAATAAATAAAATCTTTAAAAAAAAAATCAAGCTTGACTATATTAAATGACTTTCTCAAAGCCCTACTACCAGTAAACAGAAAAGCAAAGATCTGAACCTGGTCTGACTCAAAAGGTTATTCCAATTCTACTCTGGTTCACTAAATGCTTGAGTGAAGAAATAAAGAGATGAATGACTTAGTGACTAAATGCATTAGTGTTCTGCCATTACTTGCTTTGTGTGGTTTGAAGCCATATTGTCAAAGATTTTGTGTACAGAATTTAACACGATACCACACATGTGCAGAGCTTTAGTAAAGCTGTTTCACCATAGGATTTACCAATGGTGACATTTTGAAGAGCCAAAGCCTGATCATTTAAACATTCTGGTGCTGCATTATATGGGACTATAGCAAGAAGTTCTTGAATATTCGCTTCTGTCCTCAGAGATGAAGTGTGATGGTAGTAGCCTACTCTGGAAAGGAGCACAACACCACCCGCTGGCAACATTTTCAGGCCTTCTCTATGCCTTCAATGAAGCCCTTCCTTGCCTTGGTCCTGTATTGGTTTGTTCTCATCGCATTCACCATTATGAAGGTAAATGTTTAATGACTGGCTTTCCAAAGAAAATCAGCCATGATTTGTAACATTAACCAATTTTGTTGATATAAATACTTTCATCATAGCCAATTTTCAAGCTATTTACATGACATAACCAAAGAGTTAGAAAGAGAGGATAACAATCAACTCTCATTAGTCTCATGAGCTGTCACACAGACCAGCTCCAGCACACCATGTATCCAATTCCATAATCATCCCTGTGGGTGGTACTAATTGTTGAAATCCCCAGAAGAACACACTTGAGCTGGGCTATGGCACACAGCCAGAAAAAGTTGGCCAAGTTCATCCATGCATCATGGCAATTATATATTCTTCAGCAGCACTGCACCCCGACTTTTCTCCTTCTTCTTGGTCAGTTTAGATGAATGATCCTTCTCATTGGGATGTCCCCTAAAGCTTTAAGACATGATGAGCAATGTTGGGACTCTATGACTTTGTTCAGTTCAATGGATCCCGCCACAGAAGGAGGAGCTTACTGAAGGGAAGCAAAGCCACTTTTGACAGATCTAAGGCCTGAGTGTGTGCAGGGGTTAGGGGTTTAGTTTTTCCATGACTTCCCCCATAGTCTAATTCCCAATGGGAGGTAAAGGAGGGGAGGCCCAGCTATTCCCTTGGACAGTTAGTTGTTCCCCCAAACAACTGGACAGATGTGGAAGGTAGTTTCCCTTTTCCAGTATCCAATATAGTCTTACTAAATCCCTTAGTGGCTCACAGAATCTTCAGATCTTTATCTCTCTGTGAGTTCTCTTCATCTTACCTTTCTAACTTCATCACCTGCCTCTTCCCTAGTTCTCCTCCACCACCTCATGTGCAGCACATTCTCTAGATGCCAGCCCAGCTATACCGCTTTCTGGTTCTTGGAATAATTCTAAACTTTCTTCCTCTTGATTTCAATCATTAAGATCCCTCTGTGAAAGGACCCATCCTCCCCACTGATTCTACCAGGTTCAGCTAAAAGGTCAGGCACTTCATGATGTATCTTCTGAAATCCCCATCCAGAATACATTTCTCCCTTTTCTCCAGGCATGAGCTACTTTTTTAATGTCTGTTCTTGATTTATCCCACATTGTGTCTTTTATAATAGCTATATATGAGCATATTATTTTTATCCCTGTGAAAATGTGAAATCCATGAAGGCAGGAACATTGTCCAATTTGTCTGTGATTTCCCATAGCACTTAACACACAAGACTTATGAGTTGTGGAATTAAGAAAATCTTGTTTGATTTGAATCTAACAAATCGAAATAAATTTTTTCAAAATGGGTCTGAGTCAATACCCATGAAAATATGTTCATGGATCTTATGTTCCCATTTCCACTCCTTACCTGTAGATAGTCCCATCCATATATGCCTTGAGTGACTTGTAAGAGTAAGGTTCTTTGCTGGACATTGGGGTGGGAAGGATACAGGAGTAAATTAGATACAGTCCCTGCTCTTAAGGAGCTTACATTTTAGTAGGGCAGGCAAATTTCCAAACAATAACTCAAGTTTTAATCAGATTTGTAGTCAACAGAGAACTCTGATGATACTGTGGAAGTCATCCATGAGGGAAAGAGAAGTAATCAGTGAACAGAATTTTACAAGGTAGAGATTAGAGAATGGGAGACATTTCAGGTAGAGAAAGGAGCCTGAACTCTAGTCAGAAGGTCAAACTTTGCATGGGGTGTTTGAGAGGACTATTGTGAAGTTGAGCAGAGTGAAGACTGCAAGGAGAGTGCTCTTAGGGATGTGGCTGAATGCGAGGATGAAGCCAGAGCCTTCTAGCTTGTCTGGCTACTGGATGGTTCCTGGTACCCAATTTCTCTAGAGCTGGGAAATATTTAATTTGAGTTCATATGTAAGTGGATATGGAGGAAGAAACTAAAAATTGGTGTATAAAATTGTTTCAAGGAGCATATAAATTTCCTTCCTTCCTTCATCCTTTCATGACTTTCTGTGCACTAATTATATGTCAGCAATAGGCTAAGTTTTAAAGATACAGAGATAAGCAAGACACATGCTTTGAATCCCCTTTCACCAGCCCTTAACAAAGCTTACAGTCTGGTGACAGACCCACACAAGGAAAGAACAATGACAAGAACTATGACATAGGGAAGTACAGAGGCTATGAGAGCAGAGAGGAGGGCTCCTCAATAGAGTCAGGGGTCTGGGCTGAATGGAATGGAAATAAAAAAGAACCCTTGATCTCCCAGTAAAAGGGGGAGAAAGACATTTCAAGAGGGAGGAAACACCCCATCAAAGGGATGTAGGCATGAGAGGGTATGGTGCCTTCAGGGAATTACAGGTCTCAGTGTACCTAGAGTCCAAGGTATGTGGCAAAGAGAGGTAGAAAATAAAGTGACAGACATGAGCATAGCTTTGTCAGATAAATAAATTAACAAATATGGCAGCTGGGACTTCTCTTGTTCATGTGGAAAATGAGAAGACTATCTGGGAGGAAGAATGTTTAGAGCCTTGGTGCACCAAGATTTGTCCTTGGCCAGAAGCATCAGCAATAGCTGGTAGCTTTTTAGAAATGTGCCATCTTAAACCCACACTAGACCTGCAGAGGCTTGAGAAGCATTGATCAAGAGCACAGGCTCCTGAGTTGGAATCCTGGCCCTCTATCTGCTGGCTATGTGCCTTTGATCCTCTCACTTTTCTTCTCTGGCAACAATATCATCAATGATAAAGTTGAGAAGGTCAACCCAGTGGATTCTAGTAGCATTTTCAGCTCTGTAGGGTGTGTGTGTGTGTGTGTGTGTGTGTGTGTTTAATTCTAGGGGATACTGGTAGGAGAGTTGATCATTTCCAAAACTGGCTAACACATGTCTCCTTCCTGAATGACCCACTGTTTGGAATCACGCCCTCAAGTTTGTAGCTAACGGAAAAGATCATCAGAAACAATGAACCTACACCTGAAGGCAGATCAGCTGGGAAACCAGAAGGTCAGACCCTCAGGTACTTACCACTCTGCTAGCTGGGGGCTTTGTGTGGGGAGGGAAAAGTGGTGATTCCTCCCACCATAATCCTGCCTGCCTTTTAAGGAAAGAAAAAGAAAAAAAAAAAAAGAGAATGTACAGGATCAGATCCGGAGGCACATAATTCTACAAGGGCTTTCCTGGCTGTTGTGTGACGATAATCAAGAATGTGTGTGTGTGTGTATAAATATGCGTGTGTGTGTAAATATGTGCATGTGTGTGTGTGCGTGTGTGTGTGTGTGTTGGGAATAAAAAGGTACTGCTTAGGGTGACAGTGCCTTAAAGCCTAAATGTTTTAATTAAGAGAAAGAAGATTCAGCTGTCTGGTCAAATGGTACACTAGAGTTGCTTTGCATTTTCCAAATAGCTTCCCCAATAGGCCTATGCAAAGGCTGCAAAAATGTGTCTAAACAGACTCCCACCTAAAGGATAAGAGGAGATGGTGGTTAGAAAGCCAAATCCTTGTGCAGCTCTGCAGAGGCTCAAGGGTTAGCCTGGAGAAGCTCTCCCTTCGCTCCTGAGCTATTGACCCATGGAGAAGTGAAGGAGAGCTGGGGTAGGAGGGAGCACACCCTTGACCTGGGCCACTGCACAGGGGCTGCCCCATGGGCATCATGCAATGGATTTTCAGGCAAGATGGTCAGACTCTTGTTAATGAAGAAAGGGATGAAGTTCCAGAGAGACTATAGCAATATAAGTTGTAGGGAAGAGCACAGGACTGGGAGCAAGAATAGCTTCATTTCTAACTTGCTCTGGGACCTTGGCAATTCTCTTCTCTAACTCCTATTTCCCTATTTGTACACATTAGTAACCAGCATTTATTGAGCAACAACGATGAAGAAGAGATGGTCCATTTCCTAAGCATTTACTATAAATAAGACAGTGTCTCCTGGGTTTAAATACCAAGTGTATGCTGTTGACTCATAAATTTCTATCTCCAGCTAAAACTTCTTTGAATTGGACTTTTGGATTCCAATGCCTATTTTCTATCTCTACTTGATGTTTAGTAGTCAACTTGAACTTACATCCCAAACAGCACCCTTGATCCCCCTCATTTCTTTTTTTTTAAAGATTTATTTATTTATTTATTTATTTATTTATTTATTTATTTGAGAGAGAGAGCATGAGAGGGAGGAGGGTCAGAGGGAGAAGCAGACTCCCTGCCGAGCAGGGAGCCCGATGCGGGACTCTATCCCGGGACTCCAAGATCATGACCTGAGCCGAAGGCAGTCGCTTAACCAACTGAGCCACCCAGGTGCCCCTGATCCCCCTCATTTCAATCCCAACCCTCCTACAGCATCCCCTGACTCAATGAAAGAGATGTCCTTTCATCCACTGTCCAGATTGAATCATTTGGAATCATCTTTGACCCCTCTATACTTCTCACCTTTCATATCCAATAACAAGTCCTGTCAGATCTACCCTCTGAATGTCCAGGATTTCACCATCTTTGCCCCTTACCCTGTGGGTCAAGCCACTGCCAACTCTTGCCTACGTTGGGATAATAGTTCCCTTGAATGTGAAGTCAATTTGCCATGCACCAGCCAGAGTGCTTCTGGTTAAAATGCAGGCCACATGATGTCACTCCTTGGGCTCAAAATCCTCCAGTGATATCCCATCACACTCAGAGTGAAATCCTAAGTCCTTGTCATCCTATATAACTCCCTGCAGCCACCCCCACCCAATCTTCTGCTTTTCACATTTGCCTCCTACTCTTACCCTCTCTCACCTCCATCCAACCACACTGTTCCTCCTGTTCAACTAATGGCACACTCCTGAACTCCTGCTACAACATGCTGGTTCTTGTTGCCTCTGCGTAGAACGCCGTCCCCTCCAAATAGTCACATGGCTTCCTCCATCTTTGCCTCGCGGTGCCCACTCAAATGTCCCCTTCTCAGAGAAGCCTCCCCTGACCACTGCATGTAATAATGGCTCTGCTTCCACTCTCAGCTTAGCATCCCCTGTGCTGTGTGCTCTCCCCCAGCATGCATCATCACCTGACACAATACATATACTTTCCTGTTGGTCTGTTGCAGCCCAACAGAATTTTCTGCAGGGCTGGGGATGTTCTATATCTGAGTTGTCCAAGAGGTAGCCATTGGTCACATGGAGCTACACAGCACTTGATAGATGGCTAACATAACTGGGGTAATGAATGCTGACTTTATTTAATTCTACTTAATTTAAATTTAAATAGCCACCTGTGGCTAGTGGCTATCTTGTTAGACAGTGCAGATTGAATGTCTCCTTAGAATATAAACTTAATCAGGGCAGAGATTATGCCAGTTTTGTCCACTGCTATATCCTCAATGCCTAGGGAAGTGTCTGCCTATTCAATAAATACCTATCAAATGAAGGAGTAAATGAATATACTAGGGGCTTTCCATGCATTATCTCATTTAATCCTAACAACACCCTTGTGAGTTAAATGCTGTTTTCATTCTCTGGTACTCAGAGGAAATGTCTTCCTGAAGAACACCCAGCTACTTTGTACCCTATGACCAACATCTCCCCATTTAAGATGAGTAAGTCCTAGGGATCTTATGTACAACACAGTGAACTCTTAACGATTCTGTTTAATATACTTCAAAGTTGCTAAGAGGGTAGATCTTAAGCATTATCACCATAAAAAAAAATGGTATATGAATTGATGGGGTGTTAATGAGTCTTAAGGTGGTAATCATTTTATAGTGTATACATGTATTAAATCATCACAGCTTACACCTTAAACTTACAAAATGCTATATGTCAATTATATCTCAGTAAAACTGGTAAAAAAAGGAAAAGGACATCCAGCTAGTAAGAGGTGGATAGGATCTGAGCTCAGGGATGCCTGATGATGTTCAGATACCTTGCTTTGCTGAAACCAGACCAGATGCTCTCTGTGGTCCTTTCTACTTCTGGGATTCTGTGGTTTTATAGAACTTTCTCCCTGGCCCAGTGATAGCAGCACATGGTTTAACCGCCAATGGAATGGATGGGCCTTCAGGTCAAACCCCTTGTCCATGGCTCAGAAGCCATGATTCTTCAGGTACAAGGCATGCAGGCCATCTTGCAGCCTGCCTCCTCCCTCCCTCCATCCCCAGCTTAGCCCACAGCTCACCAGTTTCTGGATCGCAGAGCTGCTCACAGGCATCTGTCGTCCTCTGCCCGCAGAGGTCTCTCACCCACGGGGAGGTGGCGTTGATCTGGTAATACAGGGACAGCTTGGCCGGGTTTAACCAGTCTGAGACATCCAGGTAGCTCCCTTCACTCACCACAAAGCTGCTCCCTGTGGGTGAACAGAGAGAAAGACAGCTACTTTCTCTCCGATTGTAGGATGCCGGTGTGTCTTGGTGCTGATGTGCAGGCCAGGAACACAGGCAGGTGCATGCCAGCAATCCCCCTACCCCAGGTCCTCTGTTTGCACTCGTCTACCCACACTGACAGAGCATTTTTACATTATGCCAGCCATGGTATCGGCAGCCAGGAGAGAAAGAGACAAATCAGACGCAGAGACAGTTCAGCCTAGCGGATAAAAGTTGGGCCCTTAGGACTGACAGAGATTTGGGTTCAAATGCAGAATCCACCCTTATCTGCCATTGACTTTGTGCAAGCCACTCAATGCCTCTGGCCTTAGTGACATCATCTGTAAATAGGAATATCAATGGAACCCACCTCGTTGTTGTAAAAATTGAATAAATTAATGTAGATAAAAATGCTATGCTTAGCCAGGGCCTGACTTGTCCTAGGAAAGAATGCTTAAACATTAAAATTCAAAAGAGAAAAAAATGCTAATATCCCTGTCACCCAGGCATCCTCCAACCCCCTCCCCCCTGCCGCCCCTAACAGGGGTCATTAATGCCCACAGGGGCCAGGTATGTGATATTAATGGGAGAGACTAACTGAGCAGCTTCTTGGCCACCTGGCCTAGATTTTGTTTTTTATTTTATTAGAGACAGAGAGGGAGGTATGGGGACAGAGAGAAATTCAAAGAAATCCATAGCACCTTTAAGAAAAAAAGCCGTACTTGGTCCATAGAAAATGCCTTAATGTTGGGGAACAATGGAGTTTGGGGTGACCTGGCACCACGGGTTCTGTCAGACTGGAGTAGCTGCAGGCCAGCTCCAGCCAGCTCTTGCCAAATGGATCTAAAAGCCAGTGGTACAAGAATGTCAGGTCTTCTTCAGGAGAGGCTGAAAATTCAGATTTTGATTGTAATCAAGCAATTTGGAAATAATGACTTAAATTTGCTCTTCAGCTTGTGTAAGTTAAGGGTGTCTTGAGTGGCACAGTCGGTTAAGCAGCTGACTCTTGATTTCGGCTCAGTTCATGATCTCAGGGTCCTGGGATCCAGCCCTATGTCAGGCTCCCCACTCAGCAGGGAAACTGCTTCAGGATTCTCTCTCTCTCCCTCTCCCTCTGCTCCTCCCCTCCTTGCTCACACACACACTCTCTCTCTCTCTCAAATAAATAAATAAATAAATAAATAAATAAATAAATAAATAAATAAATCTTTAAAAAAAGAGCTTGTGTAAGTCAAACAAAAGACCCTACCTTGTAATCTATGCTCTAAAATACTCCCTTTGACATACATATATATGTACACACATACATATACATCTATATACACATATATACATACGTGAACACATACATGCATACATATATGGATTACATTACACACACACACATATTCTTTGAAGGCAAGGAACAAAAGCCTGTGCAAGGTGGCTGCATATTGGGTATAAATGGTGAATGTATGTATGCAGTAATAGACAAAGGTAGCCCACAACAAAAAGGAAAAAAAAGGCCCTTCAATAGATAAATGGATAAAGATGTAGTCCATATATACAATGGAATATTACTCAGCCATCAGACATTGCATCAACATGGATGGGACTGGAGGAGATTATGCTAAGTGAAATAAGTCAAGCAGAGAAAGTCAATTATCATATGGTTTCACTTATTTGTGGAACATAAGGAATAGCATGGAGGACATTAGGAGAAGGAAGGGAAAAATGAAGGGGGGGAAATTGGAGGGGGAGACGAACCATGAGAGACAAGAGAAACAAACTGAGGGCTTTAGAGAGGAGGGGGGGGGATGGGTTAGCTTGGTGATGGGTATTAAGAAGGGCATGTATTGCATGGAGCACTGGGTGTTATACTCAAAAAATGAATCATGGAACACTACAACAAAAACTAATGATGTATTGTATGGTGACTAACATAACATAACATAATAAAAAAAAAGGCATCCAAATTGGTAAGGAAGAAGTAAGACTTCTACTATTTACAGATGACGTGATGCTATATATAGAAAATCCTAAAGACTCCACCAAAAAAAACACTAGAACTGATAAATGAATTCAGTAAAGTCACAGGATACAAAATCAATATACAGAAATCTGTTCCATTCCTATACACTAATAATGAAGCAGCAGAAAGTGAAATTAAGAAAAGAATCCCATTTACAACTGCACCAAAATCAATAAAATATCTACAAATAAACTTAACTAAAAAGAGGTGAAAGACCCATACTCTGAAAACTATAAAATGCTGATGAAAGAAATTCAAGATGATGCAAGGAAATGGAAAGACATTCCATGCTCCTGGGTTGGAAGAACAAATATTGTTAAAATGTCTACGCTACCCAAAGCAATCTATAGATTTAATGCAATCCCTATCAAAATACCAACAGTATTTTTCACAGAACTAGAACAAACAATCCTAAAATTTGTATGGGACCACAAAAGACTCTGAGTAGTCAAAACAATCTTGAAACTGGAGGCATCACAAATCCAGACTTCAAGTTATATTACAAAGCTGTAGTAACCAAAACAGTATGGTATTGGCATAAAAATAGACAGATGGATCAATAGAACAGAATAGAAAGCCCAGAAATAATGCCACAAGTATATATCAATTAATCTTCAACAGAGGAGGAAAGAACATATAATGGGAAAAAGATAGTCTCTTTAAATGGTGTTGGGAAAACTGGACAGCTACATGCAAAGAATGAAACTGGACCACTTTCTTACACCATACACAAAATTAAACTCAAAATGGATTGAAGAGCTAAATGTGAGATCTGAATCCATAAAAATCCTAGAAGAGAGCACAGGTAGTAACTTCTCTGACCTTGGTCATAGCAACATTTTTCTAGGTATTTTCTCCTGAGGCAAGGGAAATAAAAGCAAACATAAACTGTTGGGACTATATCAAAATAAAAAGTCTCTGCATAGCAAAGGAAATAATCAACAAAATGAAAAGGTAACCTACTGAATGGGAGAAGATATTTGCAAATGACATATCTGATAAAGGGTTAGTATTTAAAATATGTAAAAAATGTGTAAAACTCAACACCCAAAAAATGAATAATCCAATTAAAAAATGGACAGAAGACACGAACAGACATTTTTCCAAAGAAGACATACAGATGGCCAACAGGCACACGAAAAGATACTCAACATCACTCATCATCAGGGAAATGCAAATCAAAACCACAATGCGATACCACCTCACACCTGTCAGAATGGCTAAAATCAAAAACACAAGAAACAACAAGTGTTGGCAAGGACATGGAGAAAAGGGACCCTTCTTACACTGTTGGTGGGAATGCAAACTGGTGCAGCCACTCTGAAAAATAGAGTGGACATTCCTCAAAAAGGTAAAAATAGAATTACCTTATGATTCAGCAATCACACTACGGGGTATTTACCCAAAGAATACAAGAACCCTGATTCAAAGGGATATGTGCACTGGATGTTTACTGCAACATAATTTACAATAGCCAAACTAGGAAGCCGCCCAAGTGTCCATCAATAGATGAATGGATTAAGAAGATGTGGTGTATGCATATCTATATACATACATACATATATATATATATATATATATATATACATACATACATATATATATAGTGGCATACTACTCAGCCATAAAAAAGAATGAAATCTTGCCAATTGCAACAACATGGATGGAGCTACAGAGTGTTAAGCAAAATAAGTCAAAGACAAATACCATATGATTTCACGCTTGTAGAATTTAAGAAAGAAAACAAACGATCAAAGAAAAAAGAGAGAGAGAAACCAAGAAACAGACTCTTAACTATAGAGAACAAACTAATGGTCACTAGAAGGGAAGTGGTGGGGGGATGGGTGAAATAGGTGATAGGGATTAAGAGTAAACTTATCATGATGAGCACTGAGTCCTGTATAGAACTGCTGAATCACTATATTGTATACCCAAAACTAATATAACAGTGTATATTAACTATACTGAAATTGGAGTTTAAAAAACTTAATAAATGGAAAAAATAGAAACAGAGAAAATACATAAAAATATATAGTAAAAGTCAAATTTCACAGGGGGAAAGGAAAAACAAAAAGTTCAACTAGGACCAAGCTCCACAATGCTGGACTTGGAGAGTGGTTCTAGATTTATGGCAGATCTACAGACCTCAGCAGCAGATCTTAAATTGTTTTACAAATAGCATAACTTAGCTTCTCTCCCTACATTTGCTTCTCTCTACCTCACTATCAACCAATAAGTTCCCAAGAGGAACTCAGCTACTGGGCATCATATGGCTTTGACAGCAACCTCTCTGTCAGGTCACAACAGACCCTGCTGGTTGTTCCTCTTGGCTTTGGTGACCAGCTGTGGTCCAAAGGGCAATGGCCAGGCAGGCAGGATCACATCAGACCCTACCTGAATGCCCTGAGGACCTAAGATTCCCTAAAAAGGATAAGGGCATGGCACACAACGTTATCTTCTCTAACTCACACAGATGATGTGATTTCCATCATCTTACAGAATGAGTTATCAATAGAAGCACAGTGGACAATATGATTTTTGGTGAGGATGAAAGAGAAGCCTATGTGAAAAGTATAAGGGATAGATAGCATCATGTTCAGAGATAAGGAAATGACCACATTTGAAGTTGGCCTTAAAATCCTTGGTGCTAAAGCAAATAAAAAAAAAGAAGAAGAAGTCTGCTGGATTCCATATTTCAAATTTCTGGCAAAGGAAGATATGCAAATCTATCTGCAAAGCCATATTTTCCCCTCTGGAACTAAGCCCAAGCAGAAACATGTCACATGGGTCCCTGTGCAAGGCACCGAACATCAGTATCAACCACAGATTTTTCTTTTAAAAAGCACAGTCATGCTGTTTAAATGGATAATTCTTATATTTATTCTCACTAAAGACTGAGGGATGGATATTGAATTGTGTCCCAGGGCTGAGTTTGGCTAATCCCACTACTTCAGGAAAGCTACACAGTGCAGGGATGCAGAGAAGAGAGTCAGCAAGACATGTATTCAGATCTTCCCTCTGCTACTCACAAGCTCTGTAAACGTGGACAAATCCTCAGTCATCTCCCATGAAAAATGTGGTTACGGATTTTTCCCTCATAGGATTGATATAAAGATTAAATGAGACAATGCACGTATCTTAGGTCAGGTGTACCAGAAATGAGACTCAAAGGCAGAGACTGGCATGCAGGAGGTTTGCTGGAGGTTCCCTGGTAAGGAGCAAAGTGGAATTGAGCAGAGGAAGGAGCCGAATCGCCATGCAGCTGGAGCAAAGCCCTCAGCTGATCCCAGGGGAAGTTCTGGAGCTGGGAAGGTCCTTCAGAGTTGTCCTGAATCAAGACAATGTGTCAGGCCTTTGTACCCCCACATTAACCAGCCATAGGCTACGGGCTATCCTCAAGGAAGGGACATGTGCTTGGGTGAAGTGGTCCTTTTCAATGAAGGACATTTCTCCAAGAAAGACTCAGAGCAAGTGGTCGACCACCAATGTTCCTGGCAGCTGGGGGAAGAGTGCCTGCATTCTAATGAGAGATTTGGACACAGCACGACAACATCCACTGCAGTATGTGAAGTCCCCCAGCACACTGTGAAATCTCAATTAGCAGGAGCCATTTTAGTTATTATTTGGATTTCTTACAGACTTACAAAGCTCTGAATCCAATACTGGTTAACTGATCTCTCTTAAATATGAGAAGAGAGTCTCTGTGAAAGGGAGTGACTTGGGGCACCTGGGTGGCTCAGTTGGTTAGGCATCCAACTCTTGATTTCGGCTCAGGTCATGATCTCATGGTCATGAGTTCAAGCCCCAAGTTGGGCTCCATGCTGGACGTGGAGCCTGCTTAAGATTCTCTCTCTCCCCCTCTCCCTTTGTCCCTCCCCCTGCTTGTACGCATCCCCCCTTCAAAGAAATAAATACGTAAAATAAGTTTTTTAAAAAGGGAGTGACTCAAAAGTAGGTTCTCATTCACTGCTTTTAAAAGGTATTCTACCAAGGTAACTGTTGGTTTAATGGCAGAAGGGAGTTACTATCCTTTGAATGCCCTCTCTGTTCCAGACCCTGGGATGAATGTGTTACATATCCTGTTCACTTAATTCTTATTAACAGCCTTATGGGGTACGTATTTTCCCCATTTTAAAAAAGGAAAACATGACGTTCAGAGAGAAACTGATTTAACCAAATGTACAGCTAGTAAGTGGCCAAAGTAGAAACTGACTCTAGGTTTTTCAGCAACCAAAGATGGGACCTGCCCTTTATTCTAGGCTGTCTGGAGAGTTGGGGCTCTGGTTGGGTATCAGGCAGAGCTGCCTTCAATGGTAGTCTTGCTTCTTTTCTGATAGTCTGTGCATCCCCCATTAGGATGTATCTTGTAGTGTGGAAGGTCTTTTGCTTACTCTGATGGATAGTGCTTTCCTACAGGGAAGAGGTCATGACTCATTCATTAGTCCTTATTAATCCAGCCATGAGCAAAATGCCTGGCACATATTAGGAGTTTAGAGAATGTCTGTTGAATGAATTAATGATCCCATAGGTTTGGGCCGATGTGTTTTCATTCTCATTAGTTTCCATGAATTGTTTTAATTAAATCAGAGTTCTGTGCTTGACTAGAAGGAATTCCAACTAACTTCATGGGATTGTGAAGCAGGAATGCCTCCACGTTGATCCCAAAGGCTTTTGTTTCTTTGTCTTTTTGTTTTTATCCTGGGAGAGCCAGAATACAAGATGAGCCCTTCAGTGTCTCCCCAGTCCCAAACCAAACTTGAATTGACAATCATGGCTCCTGAGCTCTCATTCAGCCCATGGGCTTGTGGTGTGGATGATCAAAGTAGAGATGCTGGAGGGACTCAGTGTGAAGGGGCAAGGAGATGTGTCAGGGAGATGCCACATCAGATAGTGAGAGGAAGTAACTGCACAAAACATAATTGTCGAGACTTAATCCACATGTTCATTTAACCAACATTTATTAAGCCCCTCCTTGCATAAGAAACAGGTATAGAGAATGATAAATGGATTGAATCCATCAAGAAAATTATGGACTAACAAGGGAGATCAAATGTGTGCACAGATAGATATAATACAACCTAGAGTGTTGAAAGCACTGCATGACAAGGATGGGCATCTCTGAGTATAAGTGGAAGGAAAAAGGGGTATCAGGAAGGAATCGCTGAAGAGATGGCCTTTAAGCTAGATCTGGAAGGATACAAAGGGGAACAACAAACTTGGCAAAAGTTGAAGTGACATTTGCCCCTTAAGGCTCACCTTCAGACCTGGCTTGTGCATCTCTTATTCTCTCTCATACTTACAAGGTATCGCACTCAACTACCAGCTATATACGCCATGTCATAGATTTATTCATTCATCCATAGATTTATGCATTTAACAAATAAAGCACATACTATGTGCTGGGTCCTGTCCCTGCCTCTGGATGAGCAAAACATGACATCTGTCCACTGAGTGCTCACACTCCAGGGAGTTCAGATTTAGCAAATTGAAGGCAAATCATGATTTTTTTTATTTCCCCTTTCTTATTCTCCCATCTAGATCATACATTTCTTGAAAGCAGACTATGCCTTATCTAACTCTGCAATCACCATAGTGCTTAGGGTACAGTGGAGGTTCAGAAGATGTTGGGTAGTGTGTGTGTGCAGAGATGGGGTGGGGGAGAGAGAGAGAGAGTGAGCACAAGCACAGTAAGGCCAAAGAGGGCCAAGCAGCTCTCTCTGGGTAAGTTCTAGCACTACTTTGAGAATAAATACACAAGAAAGGAATATAAATACATTATTCCATAGTCTTATATATCTCTAGTTTTCCAATGGACCCTGTTTTATTTTCTTGGCTTTGGATCAAAAGTACCCCCATTTTCTGGGTGCTCTGAGATTCCTCTTTGTGTTCATATCAATCTCCCCAGAGAGCAGTGACTCTGAAGTGAATCTTTGCCAAAATCTCAACTTTAAAATGTCATGTTTCCTTATTTTTCTATATATATATATATATATATGTATGTATGTATGTATTTTTTTTTCTCCCACTGGCTTGTGGGAATATACATCATCTAATTAGCCAAATGGATTTTCAGTTCAGCCCAATCGTTTCCTTATCTAGAATCTGAAGCTCAGCGTTGCTCAGGGGACTGCACGGGCACGGAGGTCCTCATTAACTCTGATCTTCAATTACATTGATTATAAGCCTGCTTCTGTAATTGTGCAGCATAGATCAGAGGTGAGCTGGGGAGCTCAGTCCACTCCGTAGTCTTCTCTGAAAAGCCAGAGGCATATCGGCCCCTAAAGAAACAGAAAGCTACAGATGAGAACTAAAAATACCACGGAAGGAGGTATCACCAGACAAAATTGCCTGGCGAGCCAGACAGCAGCTGCAAATCCCTTTCATTATACCTCGAATCATGAGACAGACCTCTGAGAACTGTGGATGGAAGATTTCAAAAGAAGGCTCTGGTCACAGTGGTGAATGGGAAGCAGAGGAATGAAAGGTTGCATGATGGAAAGATGGTCTTCACAAATGATGCTCAGGGAATTTTTCGGCCAAATGTATTCAGCTCTCCCCCCACCCCACCTCATTCTTTGAGAATATGTGAAAAATAATTAAAGGTTTATTTCCTAATGTTACATCATATATTCCCATGATGATCCCATCTGTCAGGAGCGTGAACCTGGGAGAAAGGTCTTTTCGGGGGCACAGGATGGAAAACAAAGCTAAGACAAAGCAGAATGGAGGAGCCCACCTAACTTCAGCCCAACAGACCCATGAAAAGTGCACCCACTCCCACCTCTCTCCCCTGTCCACAGAGCCTTGAATACATCCCACCACCTGCCATTGACTGAAAGCCATTTAAGGAGCAAGTGACCAAACTCTGCAAACATGAGGTTAAAAACAGCAGTTTGAGGGTTTGTGAGCAGGGGCAGAGACAACCCAGAGAGCTGGGACCTCTCAATCCCTGAGAGCAGCCGCAATCTAGAGTCATGG
The DNA here is from genome assembly GCF_011800145.1 of Mirounga leonina. NCBI lineage: Eukaryota > Metazoa > Chordata > Mammalia > Carnivora > Phocidae > Mirounga > Mirounga leonina. The sequence continues at coordinate 16,966,326 of NW_023270433.1, read as the reverse complement.
GGTGGGTTGGGGGGGCGGGGTTCTCTTACAACTATCTCTGATAGAGTCATCAGACATTTTTCTCTAGGCTCTTATCTCCAGATATTCTTAAAGCTCTTGTCCCTTCTGCCATTTTTTACCCCTTTGCTTGCGTCAACTTCAACCTATTCCTCTGTACTGTCTACCTGTCCCGGGCTGATTGGCGCCCTCCCCAAAATTCATATGTTGGTAGTCCTAACCCCCAGTACCTCTGACTATGACTATATTTGGAGGTGGGGTCTTTAAGGAGGTAATTACGTTTAAATGAGGTCGTTAGGTTAGGGCCCTAATCCAATAGGACTGGTGTCCTTATAAGAAGAGGAGATTAGGACACAAACACAGAGGGAAGACCATGTGAAGACTCAGGGAGAAGGCAGCCATCTACAAGCCAAGGAGAGAGGTCCTCAGAAGAAACCAACCTTGCCAACACCTTGATCTCAGACTTCCAGCCTCGAGAACTGGGAGGAAATAAATTTCTGTTGTTTCACCACACAGTCACGGTACTTTGCTACAGCAGAGAGAACTAATGTACTCTCTGTCTTATTTGACATCAACATCTTAAACCCAGCATTTGCCCTGTTTATTAATCTTTATTTTTGTCATGGATCCCTATGGGTCACTTTTCAGAATAAAGTTTTCAAATGCATGGTATTACAAAGGGAACCAATAGCTGAAACACAGTTCTATCCATGGGTTCCCCCTCCGCCCCCAGGGATCGTGGAGCCCAGGATAAAAACCCTAGTCTGAGCTAAGCTATTTCCATCCACCCACAGATGCCCAGTCAGCTACCTGACCTGGTTCCAAACACTGCAACATCATTGGATGGACAAGGGAGTGGCAGCCAGATTATAATGAATATGCAATCCTGTGGAAGCATGTGAATGAGATGTAAATGACAAAGAGAAGAAGAAAACTAAGAAAACACAGAGAAGAAGTTCCATTGGCTATTTTAAAGAGGGTCGGCCTCTTTCTTTTTGTTCAAATACTATTTTTTAAAAGCTCTGAAGAAGACAGAAACTTGGTTAAAATTAGAATCTTCTTAGAACAATCACACAATAGATCATAATTTTACGAAGCTAAGTTATATATTTAATTTTAAAGAGGGTTAGAAAACTTTGAGTTCCTTTAGTCCAGAGGATCTCAGCCTTTTTTTGTTTCATTATCACCTGTGAAGAAGTCTTTTTAGACATTCTATTCCTCAACCACCCCCAATCCATGAAGTTTTAATACCACAGATATGCTGTGTATATGTGTATGTACTATGCTTTTGCTGTACATAAAGAAAAAGAGCAAAAGGACATCCCCTTGCCTCAGAATCAATTTTCATATCTTTGGAGGTATTCTTGTCTACACTGAGAGTGGATGGTCTAGTTAGAGATAAACTGAGGGTTAAAAAAGGAAAGGAATGTGCCCAAGATCCCACTGGGATTAGTGAAATATCTGTAACTAGCTGTGAGTAAGGTGAGGGTCAGAGATAGACTGACTTTCCCAGGGCAACAGAGCTGGAAGGTGTTGGAACTGGGCCAGAGCCCAGGTGTGGTGACCCAAGAGCTCAGGGTCTGTCCCAGTATTCCACGCTGACAATCGAGAATAGATCCCATGGAGGTGAGTTGTCTCAAGGCTAATGCTCCCACCCTGGGGGTGTCAAATGGTAATAAGTTTGAGAGGTCCATGTCATAGAAGAACATGGAAGGACTCATCACCAAATACCCCTTTAAAAGGAAGCATGAAGATGGACTGGTCACTGGTATTTTGAGTGTTCTGTGTTAGAGAAATAGTTCCCAACAAAGCTGTATCAAAGCCTTGTTTTCTCTCCCCAAATGGAGGTTTCCTTGATTTCCTCCAGGCAATTGTGTTTCTACTGTTTTCTGTCTTCCCCACTTCAAATTGTGATCAAAGTCTGGCTAAAAAGATTGCCACCAAATTCCACATGCCTTTATATATCACCGTTCTTACTTCAAAGTTGAGTTAGGGGTGTTTCAGTCTGGACGAAAGAGGTTTGAAGTGTTGAGATTTCAAAAATATTATTTTTCTCCCCAGGGATATAACAATTTGGTACCAAGCTAGGCAGCAGGGGAAAAGAACAAAGTCACGAAATACCTCTTGTTTTCTTTTAGGTTATTTAATTTTTTAAAGAAGAATTGTTAAAGATTGAAGGCAATATTTGCTTTTATTTTGGAATTTTTTTTCTTTCTTTCTTTTTTTTTAACTTTCTTCCTGACTTCATTGGGAATATATGCATCAAACCCAACCTCAGTGTTGGATTTCTTTTTGATCTAAGATCAATGCTTCTTGAACGAACGTGGTGGACAGTTGCTCCCAAAACTCAAAGGTCCTGTAGCTCTGATTTGCTAATATAGTAGTACCCTATTATGCATAGGGGAAACATTCCAGGACCCACTGTGGATGCACGAAACTGCAGATAATACCAAACCCCACATGTTTTTTCCTGTACATGCATACCTATGAAAAAGTTTAATTTATAAATTAGGCATAGTAAGAGATTAATAATAACTAATAATAAAATAGAACAACTGTAACTATATACTGTAATATAATTTATGTGAATGCTGTCTCGCTCTAAATATCTTACTTTACTGTATCACCCTTCTTCTTGTGATGATGTGAGATGGTAAAATGCCTGTGTGATCAGAGTAAGTGAGGTGAAAGACACAGGTGTTGTGACGTAGTGTGAGGCTACGACTGACCTTCTGATGATACATCAGGAGGAGGATCATCTGCTTCTGGAGTATGGCTGATTGCGGGTAACTGAAACCATGGGAAGTGAAACCACTGATAAGGGGGCCTACTGTGTTGAAAAATTTCCCTATCAGTTGCCCAAGTAAGATAGGATTTTGGAGGGGAGGCGGAGGGCTGGACTACAGGGTCAAACAGGTATGGTTTAAATCCTATTCCAGGCACTGACCTGCTGTGTGACCCTGAAACCAATCATTTAATATTGGCAAGTCCTCCTCCGTTTCCTCATCTGTACAATGGAAATACTTACTTCATAGAGATTCTATGACCATTACATAAAATGCATTTGAATTGCCTAAGGACAGGACCATGCTGGTTACGGCCTCTGTGTTGTCCTACTCCAGGGGGACAAAACTGACATAGCAAACCATTCATTCTACATATAATCGCATGTTTACCCATAAAGATCTATATGTTTGTATATTTCATATATGTACATATAACTGGATAATCATGTGATCACGTATATATGCATACATGGGTGTACATACACGTAAGCACAGATAATTCTGCAAATAATTGTATCCTATGTGGATGGTGCCTCCTGGAGCTGTGCTCCATGGGGTTCTGCCCGGGACATAGACAAGAGTTTCATTAAAAAAAAAACGCGCACCTTTCTCCTGCCTGCCGGACCAAGTATGCTCATTTCCTCCCGTGCTGAGCCATGGCTTGTCCCAGGAGCACCTCCGATTTTCACCATTTCCCAGGGTGAGTTGGGGAAGACAGGAATGAGGGATACAACTTTACCACGTGGGTCAGAAGTGAAGTAACATGGCAGAGAAGAATGCCTGGCACATACTAGGTTCAGTAAATCCCTAATGAACATACTAAGTGTGTGGCTAAAATAGGCCTGCCTGACTGCATGACCCAATGAACGGACGCAGTGCGTGGCCTTCCAGATCCATCAGCTTAAATTTATTGCTCAACCTGCCCTGCTCTTCCCTCTTCGGGTCCACCCTTTCCTATGACATATACTTCTTTCTGCTTTTCCCAAAGAATCTGCACGAACGTCAGGGGCTGTTTGGCAAAGATGGCTCACAACTGCGAGTGCTAAGAATAACCATATTAGCAATTCCTCCCGGATCTGTTTCATTACTACACTGTGGGTTCGATGCCAACCGACCAAATTAGGCCCAGGCACCTGCCTGCTTTCACGTCTCTCGCTGTCAGTGTGCGCCCGCGTGCGTGTTTCTCTCTCTCTAGGTCTCTGGCCTTCTCTTCTCTTCTCTTCTCTTCTGTCTAGAAATCAATTCTGTGGAAAAAGCGCAGACCCTGGGATTGGCAAACCTGGATTCAACACGTGCCCTTACCACTTATTATTTGAGTGACCTCACAAAATGCTTATTATTTCTTTTCTCAGCTCCCTCCTCAAAAAAGGAATGAATACTACTTACCCTGGAGCATTTGCATGCATATTCAGTGTGGCTGCCTATGAACCTGACTTACTGGATGTGCTTATCAAATGGGAGGTTTTACTAAGCTGCTGATATCGTTAATGGAACTGAGCCTAGAAATAACAGTGGAGGGCAGGTGTTCTTTTTATCTCCATTTCACAGATAAGAAAACTCAAGCTGAAGGAGGTTAAAGGGCCATGTCTTCAGTTGCACAGCTAGGAAGTTGATCATTCCCAAATAGAATCTGCCTGTCTCTGAGCCTAGAGCTCTCTCTGTCTGTAACACCAGGATGCCTCCTATTCTTCTCATTACTGGATGTGTGTGTGTGTGTGTGTGTGTTCGGCTTCTGTCAATATTCATCTCTGGTTATTTCTCTAAGTACTAAACTTCTCATAGTAGCGGCTGAAACATAAATCAGACCATGTTGAGTGTGTGAGAGAGGGATGGCAGGGAAAGGTGACATAATATTGTAATTCAATACTTAATATCTCCAAAGACATGCAATACATCCTCATGACATTTCCAGAAGATATTTTCTGGAAACTGGACAATAACTCAAATTAATGCTAAGCCTAAATCTAATTGTTTTATGAGGCTACAAAGGACTACATAGGATAAAGCTTCCAAAAATGCGGAGGCTTCAACAGTCATGTTGATAGAACAGATTTCACTGTCTGGCGCAGATGAGAACAGCTGCCTAAATATATAATATTGGTACCTGGAGCAACATAACAAAGGAGATGTGCAGCTTTGCCTCACCATAAGGTTCACTGCCCTGAGCCCTTCACCAGCCAAACCCTACTATGAATTATGGCAAAGATAAGGAGAGGAAGGATAAGATTTTTTTGAGGGCCAACGGAAGGTCTTGAGGCTCAAACAGGATACAGGATGGCTGAGATCCACATTTCTGGTATACGACAGGTGAAGGATGAGTTATTTCGTTCTGCTCCCAAAGGGAGATGGTGGGGCTTGAGCCAGCCAGGATGGGTGGGAGACCAATCCTGCCATTTATCAGCTGACTTAGGCCCCTTACCTGACCTTGTGAGCCTAAGGGTTCCTATTCTATCAAATGGGGACAATAGTACCTACCGCTTAACTCCTGTGTATAAAGGCACATTGAGATATCCATGGTTGATGAGGAAAGCAAGGTGGCCAATAATATGTAGGACCTTATCTCAGGTTTTCAACAAACAACCAAACAGCAATTCAATGTGTGTGTGTGTGTGTGTGTGTGTGTTTGGGAGTAGTAAAAATTCTGGAAGGATATACATAAAAAGAGTCATCAACCCAATAGACTAGGACCGGGCATATGGAGGGCACATTTAGTAGGTTCTTCATTCACTCCTCTACTACTTTTGTGGTAAGAGTACTGTTGTTGCACCTACTATTACTACTATTGCTATTATTCCTACTGACACCACCACTACCAGTATTCATACCAATTGCTTCAGAAGGTTTGGGAGGAATAAAGGATAGAATATATATAAAGTTAGAGTATCAAGTCCAACACAGAGTAGGTCACCAAAATGTGTTTGTTCTTTCTTTCTTTGTCCCTGGCAACTAAGGACTGTGTTTTCCCTCCCTTGGAACAGAAGGGGCATTGGATGAAGACTGGATGGGGCTGTTGCTCCCTTCCATGCATGTCCTTCCTAGCCTCCCCGCCACCGGCTTTGTGCAGGCTGATTCCATACCGGGGATGTCCTCCTCACCATACCAATCCTCTCAGGGCCCAGCCAAAGCCAGACTCTTCCTTCCCTTGTCCTCTTACTCAGAAGGGACCTGTGTGTCCTTCTGTCCCAAATGCCTTGGCCTCTGAACGTCTCTCCTCCTGTCAGTGTCACTGCTAATGCATGGGAGTCTAGCACATACTTACTGAGTACCCCGCCCCCAGCTCCCACCATCTGGCCAGGATTGGGGTGTGCTGATGTTTCCTCCACCTCAGAAAAGAGTGAGCTTTCTGAGGGACAATCCACATCTAACGTATCTTCAAATTACTGTTTCTTGGCCCAGGGCTGGGCACTTAGTGGGTGATCAGGAAACATTCTGAGTGGATGGATGGACGAAGTGAGAAACGGTGCTTTCAGTTTGAGGAACACCACCTTAGAGGCTACCACATGGAAATAAAAGAGGGAAACCACACAGCTCTCCCCACCCACTCTCTAGCGGTGCTTGAAATTTCACTCAAGCCTTAGTGGTAGGCAATTTTTGCTTAACATGTAAGGTGCCGTATGACACCTTTACAACCAATGTCTCACTTGGTCCTGGGGCAAGAAATATGGGAGGTTCTGGGGTCAGACATCTTGCTCGGAGCTGTGCGAGCTTGGATAAGCCCATTACCCTTGTTGGGACTCAGTTTCCCTCATTTGAAAAAAAAGAGGAAAATAATAGTCACTTCCTCTAGGATCACTGTCAGGAAGAATTTAATGAATATAAAATACTTTTAGAGTGGTTGTCATTCAATCATACTATACTCTGTGTGTAAGCACATATGTTCTACGAATTATCATCATTCCCCTGTCACAAACAAAGAGGCTGAAGGCACTAAAGGCCAATGACATGTAGGACCTTATCTCAGGTTTTCAACAAACAACCAAACAGCAATTCAGTGTGTGTGTGTGTCTCTCTCTCTCTCTCTGTGTGTGTGTTTGTGTGTGAGTAGTAAAAATTCTGGAAGGATATACACAAAAAGAGTCATCAACCCAATAGACTAGGACCGGGGATACAAAGGAGGGCATATTTAGTAGGTTCTTGCCAGAGTTACATACAATTATTTAATGACAGACCTGGGACTACAGTCTGGATGTCCAGACTCTGGCGGATGGGCTTCATCTACTGTCACTTTGCTTCTCAGCAGGTTGGTTATTACACTGAAGTCCAAATGTATTTATCTGTACATTCAACAAATGTTTATTGAGTGCCATATGTACTCTAGGCCTGGTTGTAAGTACTGGATATTTAGCAGGGAATGAAAAAGACAGGGCACCATAGCACCAGGCTATAAAAAGTGCATAGTGCTGAGTAGGAAATGAGCATTAAACAGGGAAATGCATCAACACTCACAGGACTACAAATAAAAAAGGAGAGCCGTGGATTAGGAAATCGGCTGTTGTGAGTACCCAACTGTGTGTGTGTGTGTGTGTGTATTGGGGGACAGGAGGGAGGGTGGTGATATCAGTTAAAGAGTATTCCCTGCAAAGAAAATAAGATGTGAAGTTTCTGAGATCGCAAATTGGTTAGGTTCTGTTCCGAGTCGGAAAGCACAACAGCAAACAATGCAAGATAACCCAGAGGATATGGAGGACATTTGGCACATGGATATGTTTTTGTTTTTAAACTTAATTGTCCTTTCTGGAGGGCTTAATATCTCAGAGAGCACACTTAAAGACCCAAAGCACAATTTCATGAATCCAAACCAAACCCCGCACTGCAGCCTCACGGTTTACACAAGAGGAATGGGCATTAGCAGAGACCACAAAGAAGACCACACATAAAATTAACATCATTTCACTTTGGCAAAGAACTAGTTCGTTTTTACATCGTTTGTTGTTAAGTTCATTGCAATGATGAAGCCCTTCTGTCTCTTCATCAGCGTGTCTCGTACAGTGTTTAAGGGCAGAGATACAGAGTCAGGAGGTCAGTATTCATGTTCTGGCCCTGCCAGGAACTAACCAAGTGATAATGATCCAGTTAAATGGGCCTGGGTTTCTCAGCTATAAAACTGTAGATAATAATCTCATAGGAATGTGGGAGGTAATATTATGTAAATTCAATTTCTGTTGTTTCAAATTACTGTTTTAATGTAAATGAGGTAATACACGTAAAGTACTTAAAACAGTACCTAGTATGTAATAAATGCTTAGTAAGTGTTAGCTATTCTTATACTATTTCTACCTACATATATTTGATTATCCTCTCGTGATATACAAAGGAGTGTTGTCTCGTTCAAATACGGTTTGGCAAAAACAAACACAATAACCCAGATTCCTGCTTAAACAACATATTAGCTCTGGATGTAACAGTGTAAACAAAAGCTCATTCTAGACTCATTTCTATTTTCTTAATTGCCACTCTTGCTTTGGACTCCAGCCAGGAGTCCGTCTTTAGCCATGCCATGGATACACACACATCAGATTGTGTATGTTCATAAACAAGAACACACAGCTTCTGGGGGCTGCAAAGAAATGACATTAAAAGTGAGTGATTTGAAACAACTGAAATTTAATTAAAAACAAAATTAAAAGTTGTTCCAAGCCCAGTGCTTCAGCCAGCAAGGCTCAGAGGAAATTAGTAAGTGGGACTAATAGCTGGATCCAATTCACAAACCTCTATGAAGAGATAGTCAGAGGGAAGAAGATGCACACTCTTTAGATGAAACAATTAAAGATCACTTCTGAGAAATAATCATGAGCAGTATCCCAGGCAAAAAGGAATATTATTAGCTGGTGTGTTCCTTTTTTGACTTTCTCATTTCCATTACAGGAAAGTGCCCTGAAATTCCCCAAGTAGTATCTTCTATGGTAACAGACAAGGATACTGATTTTTGAAAACTAGACTTAAATGAGTGGGAGGTGGGATAAATTCCTTTTAAAAAATAATTATCACCCACTGCTTGACATTCCACCTTACCAATTTATCTATCCTTTATAATTGCAGGAACTCAGGTTGCTTAGTAAAACTCCAATCCCCTTTAAATTATGGGTCTCAAACAATGAGCTGACAAGTGTCGGGTGGAAATTGGGGACTGGGTCCCAAGATGATTAAATGCGCTGGTTTCTGGGGCGCCATCACGAATAGATTCAGAGTGGGCAGGAAGGCTGTGTTTGAGACAGAGCAGAGCAGCAAGTCCAAAAGAGAGGTCAATCTATCTCTGGTTCTCAGCATGGAGACAGGCAGAGGAAAAGAAGCAGAAACTGTCAGGAACCAGGAAGATGCAGGATATGAGCTGAAGGTGATAAATAAGGCAAGGGGGTTGGGGAGAAGTCCAGGAGAGAAGGAACCAGAGACGGGATGCTGAGACTTCCTGTGTGTTAACTGCATGGAAGTGGGGTGGCCCAGGCGAATTTGAACACACAAAGTTGGGGCAGAGAGCAAATGTCCCCGAACAAAGAGCACTCATCAGAACCCGACTTTGCTGAACATCAGTTCCTTTCCAGGGGAAAGGCAACAAGAATGCCTCCTCCATAGGAGATCTGGTCACTGCTCTCCTCTGCAATCCTCCCTTCATCCCATCACCCCCCTCCCCAAAACTGGGCAGATCTCATTCCAGATGTCCCATCATTCTGGTGGCTTTGAATGTGCTCTGCCTGGAACACACTTTTCTCCCCTGCACCCTGCATGTCTCGGCTTAAATGGCACCTCCTCAGAGAGGTCTTCTCTGACCACAGTATCTGAGCTTGACATCCTAACGTGCCTCTTTGTTTTAATTGTTTTCCACCATTTCAATTATTTTCCCAGCAGCTCTCACTCATTTCACTGCCACAACATATTTCGTTATTTTGCTTATTTTCTTTGGTGTCTGTCTCTTGCTGAGAATGAAAGCGTTATGAAGGCAGAGGCATTCATAATGTCTTTCTCAGGACAGCATCTCTATCACTCCAGGACACATAAGGATACATGAAATAAATATTTCTTCAATGTGTAAGTAAGTTCTGTAAAGATTAAAAAAGACATTGCAGATCAAATATCTAGTACACTGCCTATCACATCAGAGCACATGATGACTTTTAGCTGATATTTTTATAATCATCTAATATATTGATTTAGATTCTCAGAGTGGGCTTGATCCTGGAAGGGCAGAAGGCTGGAGAGACTGAGAAGGCAACTGGAGGGCTCCAGATACCAAGTTGCTGTCCTCACATTGTATCTGGAACACCCAATATGCTGTAAGAATGTGCTCCTTGTATACAGGGATCTTACTGGGGGGCCTGAGGATGGGGAGGGGGTGGTGCTGAAGGCTGACACAGCAGGTCCATCAGGGAGAGGGGAGAGGCTGAGACCAATTCCCTTTTGCACAAATCAGTTCCACTGTATCTTTAAACAAATCCTTTGAGGAGGATGATGGATCTGTCCAAGATCAACCTTCCTTGATGCTCAACTCAACCCCTACTTTCTCCAGGAATCTTTGATATCTGGGGTGCCTAGGTGGTTCAGTTGGTTAAGTGTCTGACTCTTGGTTTTGGCTTAGGTCATGGTCTTGGGGTTGTGAGATCGAACTCTGCATCAGGCTCTGGGCTGGGCATGGAGCCTGCTTGGGATTCTTTCTCTCCCTCTCCCTCTATTCCTCCCCCCACACCTGCTCACATGCATTCATGCTCTCTCAGAAAAAAAAAAAAAAAAAAAAAGAATCCTTTGAGATCTGCCTCAGTGAGAACTGTATTCTCCATCTTCTCCATTTTCCATTCTGTTCCAGATAGAGCTTTGTAAACCATGCAGCTTACATTTCCTGGCTCAAGACTGGTGTTTAGAAGTCCATCTCATTGTCAGATCATGTGACCTGATCTTATGTCTTGAATGGGGAATAGATGTAAACATACTGGCTCCACTCTATGTTGGAGACTGTGACAAAATTTGGAGCCCCTGAAAGTGGAAGAGACAGTGCCAGACATTATCATACAGTTTGGCTGGGAGACAACCAGACAGATATCACAGAGCATCACCAGTGTTATGATGAAGATGAATCAGGAACCTCGGGGCACACAGAGCCCACCTCCTCTGCAAGGTCCAAATGGCCACACCTGAGCTGAATGCTGAAGCACCAGAGGGCAACAGCTAGGTGGAGTGGAGGGAAAGGAGAATTTGGGCAAAAAGAAAGGGATGTTTGAAATGGCCAACAGACATATGAAAAAGTGCTCCACAGCGCTTGGTGTCAGGGAAATCCAAATCAAAACCTCAATAAGATACCACCTCACACCAGTCAGAATGGCTCAAATTAACAAGTCAGGAAACGACAGATGTTGGTGGGGATGCAGAGAAAGGGGAACCCTCCTACACTGTTGGTGGGAATGCAAGTTGGTGCAGCCACTCTGGAAAACAGTATGGAGGTTCCTCAAAAAGTTGAAAATAGAGCTACTGTATGACCCAGCAATTGCACTACTGGGTATTTACCCCAAAGATACAAATGTAGGGATCAGAAGGGGTAAGTGTACCCCAATGTTTATAGCAGCAATGTCCACAATAGCCAAACTATGGAAAGAGCCAAGATGTCCATCAACAGATGAATGGATAAAGAAGAGGTGGTATATATATACAATGGAATATTATGCAGCCATCAAAAGGAATGAAATCTTGCCATATGCAAAGATGTGGATGGAACTGGAGGATATTATGCTGAGCGAAATAAGTCAATCAGAGAAAGACATGTATCATATGATCTCACTGATACGAGGAATTCTTAATCTCAGGAAACAAACAGGGTTGCTGGAGTGGTGGGGGGTGGGAGAGATGGGGTGGTTTGGTGAGAGACATGGGGAGAGTATGTGCCATGGTGAGCACTGTAAATTGTGTGTTGAATCACAGAACTGTACCTCTGAGGCAAATCATATATTATATGTAAAAAAAGAAGAAGATAGTGGGAAGGGAAAAATGAAGGGGGGGAATCGGAGGGGGAGACGAACCATGAGAGACTGGACTCTGAGAAACAAACTGAGGGTTCTAGAGGGGAGGGGGGTGGCGGGATGGGTTAGCCTGGTGATTGGTATTAAAGAGGGAACGTTCTGCATGGAGCACTGGGTGTGATATGCAAACAGTGAATCATGGAACACTACATCAAAAACTAATGATGTAATGTATGGTGATTAACATAATAAAATAAAATAAATTTTAAAAAACTAATGATTTAATGTATGGTGATTAACATAACATAATAAAATTAAATTAAAAAAAAAGAAAGGGATATCTGTAAAGCAACAAAAAAGAACCTTCAGGGCCTTCAGGAAACAGCCACTTTGTTTGGCTGGCGTGCTTATGAGATGGGGAATGGGCAAAGATAGGCTGAACGTAGTTCCGGGCACTCACAATTTAGAAAACTGCTATGCCAGCTACTTTGCAACAGACCCACGATGTGCCCTCACCTCTGTACCATGCTCTCCCTCTTGACGTGGCAGAAGCTGCCATTTTTAATTGATTCCATATTTCAAATGTGACAGCAGCTTCCATTGCTGTCCCCCTGGGCCTCCCTCCAGGCCTCTGCTTCCATGGCCGGTCCCACGCCTGGCACGTTCACGTGGCATCTGAGTCTGTGCAAGAAACGGTCACCCCTGGAGTCCTGGTGCTCACAGGCCACACCAGCACCTGTGTGGGGGCCTGGAATGACCACTCGCTAGCCTCCGCCCTGGCCTGAATACTGCGGTAAGGCATCACCTGAAATACCACTCACACAATCAAACCTTCAGGAGAGCAGCCTTCAGAAATCTGGCAGATTAATTTTGCTCACAGAACACAGTAACATCTCTTACTAGTAATTTTAATCCAGGCAGGATCTGTACCGGTCCTAATACCATGTATTCTTCAAAGTTGCTTACGTTTTTGTTTGTTTGTTTGTTTTCATTCTTTTCCCCCTACAAACGTAGCCGAGAAGTAGGCCTCTTGTTCTTCATCTCCACACAGGAAAGCTGGTGCATGAGCATGACAATTGTAACAGCTAGCCCTCGAGTGTGTTTACTGCTGGTCAGGCTCCAGCATTTAACTACCTGCTTCATCCTTGCAAGTACAGTCGGATTCCCAGCACGTTGGCATCCCCATTTTCCAGATTAAGCTGGGCCATGGGAAAGGCGGAGTTAGGATTTGAACACCTGTATCTGTCACCGGTGTTCGTGGTCTTAACCACCACACTTCACGGCTTGGCAGAAGACATTCTTTTTTTTTTTTTTCTTTTTTAAGATTTTATTTATTTATTTGTGTGAGAGAGAATGAGAGAGAGCACATGAGAAGGGGGGGAGGGTCAGAGGGAGAAGCAGACTCCCTGCTGAGCAGGGAGCCCGATGCGGGACTCGATCCAGGGACTCCAGGATCATGACCTGAGCCGAAGGCAGTCGCTTAACCAACTGAGCCACCCAGGCGCCCTTGGCATTAGACATTCTTATTTTGATGTCTGCGGTCACCACCTTCTAGGGGATGCCGGGAAGCGGATGCCAAGCCATCTCCTTTCCCTCCTCAGCTCCTCCTTGCGGTGAGTTACTAAACAACTGTGGTTCTAGCCCTATAGGAACTCCCTTGTCTTCTCTCTCACAGCTAATGCACTAGCTCAGACATCATCATACAGACAAATTAATAGCCCCTTAACAGGTTCCTGGCCTTCTACGCTGTGGTCAGTCAGCCCACAAGCCTTTATTGAACACCCACTGAGTTATTGGAGATTTCACAGGAATAAGATAGCTGCAGGGGTTTACTGAGCATTAACTGTGTCCCACGGACTGGCCAACTGCTTCATATTCAGTCACTCAACTACCCTCCGAGGTGCTTTACTGCCATCATCCCCATTTCACAGATGAGCAGAGGCTTCGGAATTAAATAACTAGTTCAGTGTGACACAGCTAGAAAATGTCAGAGCCAAGTATCGAACCTAGGGAGTGTGGTTCTACATCTCAGACTCTTAAGCAATTTAGACATCAAATAAGCAATTGCAAATGTGCTAGGTGCACATTTTTTTAAAAAGATTTAATTTATTTATTTGACAGAGAGAGACACAGCGAGAGAGGGAACACAGGCAGGGGGAGTGGGAGAGGGAGAAGCAGGCTTCCTGCTGAGCAGGGAGCCTGATGCGGGGCTCGATCCCAGGACCTTGGGATCATGACCTGAGCCGAAGGCAGATGCTTAACGACTGAGCCACCCAGGCGACCCTGAGTGCATATTTAATAGGGAGACCTAACTTAGACAAGGAGGGTGCAATGCCAATGAAAATGAATATTAGTGAGTGCCTCCTGTTTGCCAAACATTCTGCTGAATGCTTGACAGATAGTATCTCATTTAATTTTCCTGAGAAGAAGCTATTATTATCATGCCCACTCTGTAGATTAAGACACAGGCCAGAAAGGTTAAGTAACATCTGTAGTATCAACTAGCTATTAATTCACAGAGTCAACATTTGAACCCAGATGCATCTAACTTTACAGCCTGAACTCTTAATTACCATTTTGCGTTGCCTTCTGTAAGAGCAACTGTGACCTCTACACTCCCTTGTTTAAATCCTTCAGTGGCTCCATGCCTTCTGATCACTTCCATGAGGGAAGGCCAACAAATAGACCCTGGTCTTCCCTCTGCTCCTCTCATTAGTCCCCATCATGCCCCTTGGAACCTGGGATGCTCTGGATGTTATCTGTTCTGGCCACAGCTTTCCTTATGCTGTCCTCTTTGTCTGAAACATTGTCCTTCTCGTTCTCACTCCCTCCTGGATCTCCAACAGAGCACACTCTCACTCCCAATCCTGCCCATCCAGACTCTACAGCTCCTTCCAATGGGACAAATCATCTCACTCCCTAAGGCTTTACCTGGATCTGGCAAGTGGAAAATACTCCAGGTTTCCCTGGCAACCTTGATGACTCTTGTCTATATGCCCTACCTGGTCCAGATTATGATTTGCCTTCTATTGTAGTCTTCTGCTTTATAGTTATCCTGTCACTTTAAGTAATAGGTGTGATCCCTTTGAGGATATGATTAGCATTTACTGAGCACCTGTTATGGGATATTTTCATATCACTCTCTATTTCGTCTTCACCGTTACCTTGTGAAGTAGGGGCTAAGAGCTTTACTTTTATAGATGGTGAAATTTCCTGCTCAGAGCAGTGAGGTGACTTGCCCAAGACCCACAGTTCGTAAGTAGGGAAGTGAAGACTTGAACCTGTGGTTTTCTGACTCTAAATCTCTTGTGCTTTCTCCTGTCTTGCCCTCCTTTTCCCGTCTCACCCTGCGCTGACTGTGTCCCGGAGTGTGACTTCTTACGCTGCACAGATGCTCAGCAAGGGTCAGCTGAAAGCCTTAATATCTGGATTCACCAATAAAGCCCAAATGGGAGTTAGGGTTAAAGCAGAAGAGGGAATACATGGAAAGCTCAGAGGTGCTCCGGGCTCTGGGGATCATTTAAGCTGCAGGTAAGATGCCCAGGCCTTTAGCTAAGGTTCAGAAAGTTGCCAACAGCTGCCCCCAAACCCAGGCTGTGCAGCTGCAGATATATTTGGCTTAGATCCTCCAGAGGGGTGTCTGGGGAGGAAAGCCAAACAGCGAGGCTCTGCTGGGCACTAGGGGCCTGACGGAGGGAGTGCAAAGAGGCAGGAGGGTTGTGCAGGTTTTAATTATTCCTCCCATCTCATCTCTACCCTCTGAATAGGATGCATTCTCTCCCTCCCAGACTCTTTCTGGCACCCGAGATGCTCAAGGTCCCTTGGCAGCTGAAGCTGGGAACTGGAGATGGGGAGGCATCTTTCCCACCATGGCCCGGCTCCCCACCACTTCTTTTTTCATCCCAGCAGCCTTGGGAGCCCACAGTCCCTGCCCAAGCTTGGCTGTGATTCTTCTAAGCTTTCTTCAAATGGCAACTTGTGGGCTGTGAAGGGTTTGCTCAGCTGCCTTTGCTCCCAAGATCCTTGCTCAGGGGGCTGGGTGGCCCAGACAGAGAGGCCCAGACAAGGGTCAGAAGAGATGGGGCTGCTAATGGGATGGTTGCATAAAGACTCCAGAGGCCACGTACCCAATGGGATGAGTAAAAAGGGACTTTGAATCTCACTATTTGTCATTCCACTTTTAGAATGTTAGGGCAAGGAAGAATTTTAAGTACCATCTTGTTCCCTTCCCAGATTGTGCAAGGAAAAAAAACTGAGGCCTGGAGAAGCAGAGGTTGCCAAAGTCCTGGGGAATTCATGGCAGAGCCACACCCGGAATGCAGGCATCTAATTCTCTGTCTACCACATTCTGCAGCCACTAATTTGAAATAATTTTGCTCAACCCCTTCCTGCCTGTGTGACTTTAAGGTGGTCACATAAGCTGCCTGGGCTTCAGTTTCCCTTAAACTGAAAATAGTTAGAATGCCTGGATCTCCTTCATGAGGTATTAGAATTAAATGAGATAACCCTTTGCAAGGTACGTAGCAAAGGGCCAGGCACTTAGCAGTGTTCTGTAAATGTTATCAATTATTAGTGTTGGCATTGGCTCATCATCAGGCGGCTTGACCAGCAGGGTCTCGATGCATGTACTGGAAAGAGCCCACGCCTCTCTGAGAACCTGCTATCATCCAGCACCCAACTCCAGGTAACCATCAATGGCTCTGAGTTCCAGCTGAGGTAGCACCCCTTAAGACATCCTCCCCTTAGCAGCACTCCTCATCTCCAGTTTGAGGTAGTTGGCTGCCCTTCTTCTCTGTCCCCACAGCATCCAGTACAACTCTCGAGAGAGAAAGAGAGAGAGAGAGAGAGAGGTCAGAGAGTGTGTTCTATTCATGTCTGCACCCCTGACATCTACGCATGTCCCAGACAAGGAGATGTGCAATATTTGTTGATCATGGTAAGGGAGGAAGGGATGAAGAGAGGGAAGAAAACAGACATTGTATATGAATAAGGAAGTGTTGTTACGAGCTAATTCTTAACTATTTAATTCCATCATTTTGGCCCAGCTAAGCCTCCCTAAAATCATACCTTCGACTGATGTGGCCATACCCACTAAGAGTTCTTCCCAACTCCTTTATTGTCTTTATAAATAATAATGTTATGAACAACAGAAAGGGGAAAGCACCCCATTCTCATCATCAGATGTATTCTCATAGTTGGCCAAGTGATTCCACATTCATGCCCACTAACACAATGCTTTTGGTTGGGGAAACTGAGGTGCAGGGGGGATGAATTCATATACCCAAGGTTAAAAAAAAAAAAAAGTACAACCTAGAAAGCAGAATACCTGGGAGTAGAACTCACGTCTCCTGGGTCACAGATCAATGCACTTAACCACTGCACCATGTTATCTTCTCTCTCCCAGCACTGCACCCCTGCCTCACCCCTCCACTACTCTGCAACACCAAGCCAACAAGGATGGAACATCTAACTATAATCTCAAGCTCCCTCTCATCAAAGCTCCCATCAATCACTCTCTCCTCCCCGGCACAAAGTCAAAGTGGTCTTCTGCTCACAACAGCAGAATGGAATTATTAATGAGAAGAAATGAAATTCCCCTAACCCTTTCAACAGTCCTCTGCCCCCAATTCATAGGAATGTATTTTTGGACTCAATGCGCTATCAAAACACAGAAATTAGTCTCCAATTTTGGACGTCAAACTCAGTTATCTCTTTTGTTAAGAAAGGAAATTAATAACAATTCCTCCTGGTCGAACGCCAAGCTAACATCTTTGCGCAAAGTGTCATTAAAAATCCCAACCCGACTAGCTGTTGTGATATCTTTAAAAGCCTGAACATGTTCAGCTGCTTAGAATGGTTTTCTGGGGTTTATTCTCCCTCAAGCCCCTTGTCACTTCTAACCTGGGGATCAGTTACTATTTAAAGAAGAAGTGGCTTGAAGCATTTTTTTTTCCTTCCACGGTTTTGTGGATTCAGACTTTTCTAATGAAGAGGTTTGAGGGGAAAAAAAAAGCAAGCAGATTTTACTCTAGGGGGTATTCACCGCTCCAAGCACCAGCTCCAGGCCATTGCTGAGCGAGTTGTCCATTAAGTACAAGAAGAGGGAGAAGGGAAAAAAGTTTTCACAGTTTATAATTATATTACCAGTTTCATTACAGATCTCATTTTAATTCTGACTGAAACCTAGCCTTGCCTTCTCCCTGCACTCTCTCATGTATAGTTATTAAATCTGGGTTGGAGTTCAACCTATTCTTCCTGATTTCAGCATATTAATATAGTTTATTGGTATTTCATTGCCACCTCCTCCCCCTGGGTGTTCTGAATCTCAGCTCAATTTATATTTTCCCCTCTGGCTGGGCTTCTGGATAAAGCTTGCTTCATTTTGGTGTTGGGGGGAGAAATGGGATTTTGATTGGAGTTTCTTATCTTTGGGGGTGTGAACTAAAACCATGGGGAGTGAAGATAATCACAGAAGGACAGGCAGACTCAGATGTTGGGTACCATCATTCCCCAGGCTATATCTTCTGAGGGCATCTGGATCCACCTGCCTCCCTGCCCTCCCTTCATTCATTTCACAGACACAATTTATTCTATGTCGACTGAAGCCTCTGTTAGGTTTCACAATAGGTTAGGACACAAATAAGCCGTGGCCCTTGACCTTGAGGAAATTTAAGGCTAGCTATGAAAATCACTGCATTTTTTTTTCATTTCATTTCTTTCTTTCTTTCTTTTCTCTTTTCTCTTTTTTCATTCAATGAATGCTTTTTGGTAACACAAACTCTGTTTTGGACACTGTCCTAGGTGCTGAATATAAGGAGCAAAACAAATAGTATCTCTAGCCTTATGGAGCTTACAACTTAGTGGGAGAGCCCAACACTAACTAGATAATATATAATTACCAACTGAAATAAGTGAAATCAAGGAATAGATAGAGCAGGGCTTGTGTAGAATGATTATTAGTAAGGGACCTAATAGAGGCTGGGATGTGAAAAGGGGAGGTCAATTACTTTAGGGTAAATAAATTTGTCCGGGAGAAACTAAGGAAGTGAGGAAAAATTTTTTCAAGCAGTGGAAACAACTTGTGTAAAGGCCCTGAGGCAGGAGGCAGCCAAGCTTATCTAAGGAACCCATGTAGAGACAGTGGAGTAAGTTGAAGCTGGATAGAGAGGTAGGCAGGGACCTGATCTTGCAGGGACTTAAAAGCCATGTTACGAAGTTCAGTCTTGACAACAATTATAATAAGAGGTACCTAAACAGGTTTTATGGGAAGATGCAATATGTTGAGCTTGTTCATTTTAAAATACCACTCCAGTTGAGAACAGACTGGAGGGGAGCCAGATTTAACACAGGAGGCCAGTTCTTAGGACCATGGCAGTTGTTTCAACAACACATTCATAACAATAACAGTGATGAAAGGTAGACTGCAGGGTTATTAAAAAGGCACAAATACAGTTCTATGTAGTTTTCAAGGAAGGAGAGATTATTTCCGACTGGAGCTTTCTTTGAAGAAGTTTTGGGAGTTTTGCTAAAGAAGGTTTTCTGGAGGAAGGAGAAAATTAAGTTAGGCCTTAGAGATGGGAGGGTTGCAGTATATGGAAATTAGGAAGGGTACTCCTGGTGGAGAGCAACATTTAAGCAAACACACAGAGGGAGGAAGAGACAAGGCAAGGTAGCCTATCTGCCATAAAAGCATGGAATGTGTGCAAAGCAGTGAAGGACAAACAAGGCAGAGACCCTGCTGTAGAGAACTTTTATACCTGAATACATTCTATGGTGCTCCAAGGTCTACAATCAGCACTGAACATTTTAAAACAAAACCCCAGATCATGCCAGAGAACAGAGGGTCCAAGGAACTACACTCTTTAGACAAGTGTCTTTGCAGTTTGTGACTAAGCAGCCACCTTCAGTGTGGTGTAATTTTTCCTTCTAAGAGTTGAAAATACTCCTTCCATGTATTCAAATCACTGCAAACTAGCTCTGAAGCCAATTATAACCTAATTCTTCATTAAAGGCATAAAGCTACATATTAGCTCACTTTCTTGGGTTGAAAGACATGAAGTAGGGGTGAAAGCAAGTATAGACTGTGACTCACTCACTATACAATTTTTGTGTCCAAAAGCAGCTACCCATATGGCTTATTAATAAGCTAGGCCAACCTAATGATGGATATTTTCACTTCAGGATTTCATAAGCTGGTAAGGAACCCTCAGACCCCAAATTCCTCAGTCATAGAAAACAAAGAGGATTTGCATATCACCTAGTCTAGCCCAAAAGACAATGCTAACAACTCGATCTTAACAAATAAATATTTTGGCATGAATATTTTGATGCAATGAACATATAATAACATAAACCACTGTGTGTCTGTGCATGCATGTATGTATGTATATATTTAGCCAAGTACCATATTCAAGAGATGCCCCTAGCCTTCACTCATTTCTGAGTTTTATTCCATTTCTGAGCCTAGGCAAAGAATGGGTGACATCCAGGGATGAGGTAGTAAAGAATAAACAAACACACTGTGAATGTCCTAAAAAATTAAGTGTTTTTAAAATTTATATTCTGATAAAATGGCTCTGAATCAAAATATCATGTACCCAAGTCAACTTGACTTTTTCTTCTATGGCTTCACAGAAATGTGGTCATCTCTTCTCAGGAAATTTCCTATGATGGGGAACTCCTTACCTTGCAATGACCCCCTTCCAATATTAAACAAAAATGATCACAACTACTAACATTTATACGATTCATTGAGCCATTACCAGGTCTCCAGAACAGAGCTAAAAGCTTTATGAGCATTATTTCATTTATTCATCACAATAACTCTATGAGATATTGCTATTATTCCCACTTTATAGATAATGAGGTTGAAGCTCAGAAAGTGAAGACATTTTCAGACTAAGGATCAATTTTATCTCATCTCTGACCATCCTCATCACCCAGCTAACTCTAATTTTGCTTCCTGGGGACTTCCAAGCCTGTCCCACTTTTCAAGATAAATAATAATGACTATGGTCATATTTGTCAAAGAGTGGAGCATGGAAGGATCTTGGACCAGGGGTTCAGGTAGACTTGGGCTCTCATACCTTGCTTCACTTCTGTGTCAATCTGGCCAAATCACTTAACATCTCTGAGACCTACCTCCCATGTATGCAAAATGGGGATGCTAAATGCTGCCTCACAGTTCTGTTATAAGACTTAAATGAGTAAATAATTCCATGAAAGTATATGAACACTGCCATATTTATAACAGACTTAATAATATTAGGTTCACTTTTTGTTTGGTTTCCTTCAACTCTTCTTATAGAATGATTCTCCTCTACCCTTTCCTTAAGAGGTCATTAGGTATCCACAATGTTTTTGCAGTCTCAACTATAAAGCCTCTCCTTTGGACAACTTCCAATATATTACTCACCCTCTCAAAGCATGACTCCCGGAACAGAACAGAATATAACAGAGAATTCTAGGTGTAGTGTTATTTGTCTATACTAGATTGGAGCCATCTCACTCACTTAATCTAAACAACTTATTCCTTTAAAAGTTGTCTCTTCTGAGGCACCTGGGTGGCTCAGATGGTTAAGTATCTGACTCTTGATTTTGGCTCAGGTCATGATCTCAGGGTTGTGAGATTCTCTCTCGGAAAAAAAAAAAAAGCTGTATCTTCTACTGCCTTACTGTAGGGCCACAATATTGGGTAAATACATCCTGACTTATACTGGAAGCCTCAAGGATTGCACAAACCAACATCTCAAATAAGATAAGCTTTTAAAATTAACCAATAGCCACTCATCCATAATGCCACCTACATGACAATTTGGATGAAACCCAAACCCATGTAACCAGGGCTGGTTTGTTATAAAACTCATAAAGGGCCATTAATATTGTATTTGGTATTATGGACAACCATTGGAGCTAAAGCATGAGGCAGCTCTATTAATATGACATTGATAAAATCAAAGATGGCAGAAACTAAAGCCCCTTAGAGGAACCCAAGGGGTCTCAAGGAGTTATTACATCTGTTGAATGGAAAAAAGTAACATTTACAGAGATATTAATGTATTAAGCAGCTCTCCAACTTCTGTTAATTGATCACAGAGTTCTCATTAAGAATATTAATACTTGGGCTCCACCCCTAGAGAATGTGATTCACTAGTTCTAAGGCTCATCAGCCCAAATCACCCAAATGCGGATGACTTACAGACCACAGCTGAAAAAACAGCTAAATTCAGTAATTTTGGACACAGACCTAGTCCATGTCTTCACTGTGTACTTAGCAGGGCAAAAAGCTTCTACTGGCCTTGAGAAGACCCAGACAAAGAAGGGGTGATATTTGCCAAGGGTTTGGATGCGGGCTGTTAGGATTTATTGCTCATGCCAACTGTTGTCTGGACAAGTGCTACATTGTGCTGACCTTTACCTATAATGGACAGTAAGCATCAAGTATAACACGAGTGCAGGATTCATTTTTTTTCCTGAAGACCAGCCTCAGTACTCAACTCCCCTCCTCATGTTTCAGCACCATGGACAGCTCAATACACAGTGTTGTATGAGCGCTCTCTAAGGACTGGCAGATCAGTAGCTTACGGTTTCTGGGGAAGATGAGAAAAATGAGCGCTGTCTTGGCCAAGGTCCTTGGGTGGCTTTGTCTCAATGGAGTCCTTCCCATTTTATGGGGGCTGCTTTCATCCTGATAGTCCTTATTATGATATTGTTTATAACTCAGCCAGTGGCCTTAGATGGGGGCCTGTATTATGATATGGGGAAATAGATATATATATATATATTTAGTGATTATATAATCATTGAATTGTACACTTTCATTCTGTTTTCTTTACTGTATTTATGCTATATATCAATGAATTTACAAATATTAATGCCAACTGATAATAAGGGCTCAGGAAAATAGACATCAGCGTCACTTCTCCTCTTGCCTTCCTGCATAACATCCTTGGATCTCCAGAAATCAGAGCTACAAATCCCACTAGTCCAATTCATATAAATCGTTCTTTGTTAGGCTCTGTTCCACCCCCATATAAACTGGATTCCACCCTTTTTCAAGTCCTAGCTTTCTTATCTGTCAAATGGGTATAATAAAGATCACGTTGGAGAGCTGCTGGGGGAATGGAATGTACAATACACAAAGATTATCCACCCACAGGAGGCACTGGGATCATGCTGGGAAGGTCTGCTTGCGGAGAACTATTAGACAGCCATCTACCTGACTTTAAGTATTCATTGCTCTCAGGATTCCTGCTGATCCCCAGAAGAATCATAGTAGAATCTGTTAGATTCTATTAGAATCTACTAGAAGAATCTCATTTATTTAGTTTCTTATGCCTTCTTGTCCTGCCATGTACCAGCTTCTGATGTCTCTTCCTTTATGGATAATTTTAGGAATACGAGTAATAACTACTGCGATTTATTGAGCAATCACAATTTTTTAGATATTTTACTGGTATTTTATACACATGATGCCATTCAATCTTTTCAAAATAATCTTCATTTTACAGATGAGAAAAATTGAGACTCAGGGAGCTTAACTGACTCTCCTATATTTCATAGCAATTAAATAAGGAAACTGAGATTTGAACCTAAACATACTTATTTCAAAGGACATATTCCTAACCAAAACAATGCAGTATGTAGGGGAAAGGGGTTCCATTAAACCTTGAGACTGAGACCCTTTGGACTAGGTCCCCTAGTATTGCCTGTCATGTTTGCACTCTCTAGTACTTATACACTCCATGGTCATTTTCAATTATCCTTGATCTATATGCTCTCTGCCTTAGTTTTCCATGATTCAGTCTCCCCTTTCTTCATAGCGATCTTATAGAAGAATCCCATAGAATCATTCATAGGTCTACTTTAATTCAAGTTTAATTCATTCAACACATATTTACTGAGCATCCACCATGGACCAGGAAGTGTGCTTGTCATCATGGATACGATATCTCTCCCAGAAGACACAACTCCTGCCCTCACAGAGTTTCTAGTCTAGAGGCAGAAACAGACAACTCTACAGGAAGTTTTAAAGTTTTAAATTTATGATATAGGACAGAATAAGGACCACCGAGAAAGGACACCTTTTAATTCACCACATTTTTGTCTATCTTTCCAAGCCATCACCAATTTGGGAGTTTTCTTGGGTGATCCCTTGATTTTGCAATTTCCCAACTACATGTTATCTAAAAATCTGATAAATGTTGAATTGTAGGCTTCATAATAATCCAATGAGATAAGTATTATTATGATACCCACTTTATAGATGCAGAGACTGAGGCTCAGAGGGATAAGTCTTTCACTTAACTATAGAAATGGCAGTTAACATAACTATTTGAATTCATATTTGTATTATTCTATAGCCTCTACTGTTAGCCATTAAATTATTTGCCATGACTCTGAACAGGTTACTTAAGACTCTCAGGAGCTCTATTTCTACATGCATGAAAATATTCAAAATTTAAACGTTGCTAAGGCCTATCATTCCACAGTTAAAGAGTAGGGACTGGTAAAGCTAAAATAAGGTCACATGCCTTCAATATGGCCAAAATTTGTCCCTTTGGTTTTTCCAAACTCATTGTTCATCACTCTTAGTCTTTCATCTCCATATGCCAACCACACCCAAGTTCTGGCAATTCTTCCAATCCCAGTCTTCATCAGCCTATATGACTTAGATACTTCTGTAAATTTGGTTCCTTCTGCCTCCCACTACTATCCCTCTGGTTTCTCACACTCACAGTTTTGCCTGTTATATGTGCACATACGATTTGATAGGAATGAACCAAAATATTGTGCTTAGGTGAGAAAATCCACTGCATGTATACAGAATGAGAAATACTGAACTTATTTGCAGTTCAGGTGAAACACAAGTAGAGGCTAGATCACATGGTGAAATGGGAGCACTCACAGGAGGCATTAATAGAAGTCTGAGTGTTTCAGAGAAAGGAGGTAAAAGTTCCACTTTGGATAAAACATACTGAAGGGACTGGTGCCAAGTTCTGAACATGAACTTAAAAATTAAAGATTCAAATCAAAACCACATAGAGATACCACCTTACACCAGTTGGAATGGCAAAAATTGACAAGGCAAGGGGTGCCTGGGTGGCTCAGTCGGTTAAGCGGCTACCTTCGGCTCAGGTCATGATCCCAGGGTCCTGGGATCAAGCCCCTTATTGGGCTCCCAGCTCAGCGAGGAGCCTGCTTCTCCCTCTCCCTCTGCCTGCAGCTCTGCCTGCTTGTGCTCTCTCTCTATCTCTCTGTCAAATAAATAAAAAAATCTTTAAAAAAAAAAATTGACAAGGCAAGAAACAACAAATCTTGGAGAGGTTGTGGAGAAAGGGGAATCCTCTGACACTGTTGGTGGGAATGCAAGTTGGTACAGCCACTTTGGAAAACAGTGTGGAGGTTCCTCAAAAAATTTAAAATATAGCAGCAATTGCACTACTGGGTATTTACCCCAAAGACACAGATGTAGCGAAAAGAAGGGCCACATGCACCCCAATGTTCATAGCAGCAATGCCTGCAATAACCAAACTGTGGAAGGAGCCGAGATGCCCTTCAACAGACAATGGATAAAGAAGATGTGGTCCATATATACAATGGA
This sequence comes from Mirounga leonina, assembly GCF_011800145.1. NCBI lineage: Eukaryota > Metazoa > Chordata > Mammalia > Carnivora > Phocidae > Mirounga > Mirounga leonina. The sequence continues at coordinate 16,941,001 of NW_023270433.1, read as the reverse complement.
ATATTACTCAGCCATCAGAAAGGATGAATACCCAACATTTGCATCAACATGGATGGAACTGGAGGAGATTATGCTGAGTAAAATATGTCAGGCAGAGAAAGATAATTATCATATGGTTTCACTTATTTGTGGAACATAAGGAATAACATGGAGGACATTAGGAGAAGGAAGGGAAAAATGAAAGGGGAGAAATCGGAGGGGGAGACGAACCATGAGAGACTATGGACTCCAGGAAACAAACTGAGGGTTTCAGAGGGGAGAAGGGTGGGGGGATGGGTTAGCCTGGTGATGGGTATTAAGGAGGGCACGTATTGCATGGAGCACTGGTTGTTATATGCAAACAATGAATCATGGAACACTACATCAAAAACTAATGATGTACTGTATGGTGACTAACATAACATAATAAAAAATTAAAAATAAAGATAAAAATGAGTTACATTGAGGTGAGTTGACAAATATTGAGCAGGGATCTCAAAAAACATTCAATATATATCCAGTTGGAAAAAGTTTTAAACAAATAATGGTACTAATATGGTGCCAGAAGTCCGATGAGTGGTAACCTCTGGGATGGCATTAACGGGGAGGGAGCATAAGGAAGCTGAAAGGTGCTGGGAATGCTGTATGGTTTAATCTGGGTGGATGCTTACATAAAAATTCATTAAGCTGCATACTTAATATGTCTTCTTCATTGTATTTCTGATAACCTTCATACACGTAAAAATAGGAATGCCAAGCACTTGGACAAGCATTTGAGGAAATAGGTGGCATCACATCCTGCTGGAGTATGTAAAGTGGAACAACTTTCTGGAGGGCACACTTTAACAATAGATCTCAAGCACCTTAATCAGTTTCTTGGGCCATGCTTTGCAAGTGATTATAGTGACTACAGTGTCTCATTAATTCAAATTAATTGGGTGAAGAGTAGGATATAGCACACTTACATGTACTTATAGTACATTTACAGGGAATGAGATGTGAGTATTCTCCAGGATATTCAGGAAATTCCAACAAAGCTCATATGATCTTGTCTGTCATATTTTTTAATTAGCAAATAGTATTTTGGGGGGATATTTTTAATTAGGAATAGGATTCAGAAGCATAATAGAAACAGCAGGTTGTCTGAAGTAGCTCAATCTTACTGCACTCACATTTGAATTCTTCCTTCATTTAACAAATCTTATCCTTGCCCATGGCAAAAAGCAGTCTGTAGTTCCATTCAAATAATCCAGGATTCCAAATCATAAGGGTCTTTTCAAGGCCTTTGAATTTGGATGCTCCCTTTTTTTCTTTCTTTCTTTTTCTTTTTCCTTTTTTTTTTTGTAATCTAATTGTGAAGTTGGGCAATGCATGGAGGACATTTGACCAGATGGGGGTGTAAGGTGATGAGCAGGTATGGGGCATCTTTTATGCTTGCTTCTTACCGTCTGCAATGAAGTGCTCAGGCACATGCAGAGTCACCTTCACGGTGAGTGGACAGGACATCTGACTGCCACACACCATGGCCAGGATGCAGGAGCTCACAGCAATCAGCGTCAAGGCTGTCTTGTTCACTGGGCTTTTTAGCAAACCTAATAACAAAAATACACACAAAGATACATTAAGTCCATGAGGTGAGAAAATAGGGATAGCATGGAATTTGGGAATCCTGCTCTTTTCCAAATGGGAAGCTGGGAAAAGAAACCGTATTTTCCAACTTCTGTGCTTGCCATGACATCTCAGCAGCCCTTGTTGGGTCTCAACAAGCCTATATGGGTCTCAATAAGCCTATATGAAGGCTTATTACACCCTTCATATAGATGAAAGAAACAAGCTTCATGAAAACTGTGGAAATTCTCCCTCCTGGTCATTCTTGGTAATTATTTAGATGACATTAAACTCTCTACTGGCTTTAGAAGCAAGTAGGAAGAAGTGAGAAGTGTTGAATTCATTGAGCCTAGAGGAATGAGCATGGGCTTTGGAGTTTGACCACCGTGGGTTCAACTTTGAGCTTTAGCCCTCATTGGTTGTGTGACCTGTTTCGTTCTGTGAACCTCAGTTTTCGTACATGTATGATGAGAATAGTAAGAAACAGCTTACAGGTTGTTGTGATGATTACATGGCATAGTGTATACACAACATCTGTCATCTAACTTGGTTTCACAGAATGGTGGAAGCTTATCAGTTCAAATTAATTTCACAGGCTTTTACTGAGCACCTACTATGTAGACACACATAGAGCAGGAACAGAATAGTTTCGGATCTTCAGAAGCTTGCAGGCTAGGGGGCAAAGGCAGGTTTATCCACAGCTAGTTAGAATCCAAGGCAAGTTGTCTTAAGAACTGATAGAGAGGGCACAGGATGGGGAGGGGAGTTTTGCATGGGAAAATTAAAGACAATTTAATGGATGCAGTAGAATGAGTAGATTGGATGTGTGTGGCCAGCAGAGCACTGGGCCAGCAAAGAAATCCTGCGGACTGTGTCCTAAGCCCCCACTGGGTCTCATTCTTTAGCCCTTGTTATTCACATCAACTTTCAAGGTTTTGATTACTATTTTTAGAGCAATGGCTCCCAAATTTCTATCACCCATGAGGCTCTTTTTTTGGGCAAATCTTTATGCCCAAACCTGCCAGACATCTCCCTATGGAAGTCCCAAGGACGTGGCATAAACATGTTTGAAACTGGACACGTTATCTTCTCTTTAAACCTGTGCTGCCCCCTCCACCTCCTCCTCCTGGGCTCCCCAACTTACTGAAAACACCACCATTCACCTAGATGTCCTTCACTCTTCTGTTTTCTTCCTTTATAGCATCTGCACAGCCAGACAGTCCTGTTTCTTCTGTGTCCTTAGCATTTTCACCTCTCTCCCCTCATCTCTTCTATTGTCTGTTTGCTTGTCAAATGAACGAGGTATGGGCACAGCTTCCCATCCCATTCCCTGCTGGAACCCCTCTAGCTGTTTTATAGCATCTGGGCACAGGATGCCATCCACGCTCATCAGCCTGGCATCCGAGGTCTTTCATGGTGGGTCTCTGCACTCATGCCTCCTGGTGGTCTCCCCTCCCTGCCCCAGGGGCAGGCAGAGCTGTCTAACCGCAGGGCCACCCCAGTCAACACTTCATCATGCTAACGTTATCATTGGCATTATTTCTTTTGCATAGAAATCCACTTGTTTCCTTGTCCCTCATCACTCATTGAGATTAACCACAAATGTAGATTCCTCTCTCTCTAAGCAAACAAACAGCCCACATTTGTTGTGTCTCTCAAAATATCCTATTCAAACAGTAGATTCTAGTAACTAGATGGCAAACTCCTTGAGGGCAGGCACCATGTCCTTTGCTTACCATGGTATCCCAATGCCTAGCACAGTGTCTGGGACATGGTAGAATCTCAATAAATGCATCCAAACTTCCAGGGATGAGAGTAACATATCAGTAAGCAGACACAGGTGCTGACCGGTCAAAAAGCATGCCAAACATAAACAAGCAACATTGCCAGGCTGGTGGATCTCAATGGAGCAAGAACCCTATATGGACAGCTGACTTTGGATTTTTTGTATGGATATTTCTTTTTCTTAATAAATAGCGAACTTTTTAAGATTTTATTTATTTATTTGTCAGAGAGAGAGAGCACAAGCAGGGGGAGTGGCAGGCAGAGCAGGCAGAGGGAGAAACAGGCTCCCTGCTAAGCAGGGAGCCTGATGTGGGACTCGACTCCAGGACCCTGGGATCATGACCCGAGCTATCCAGGCATCCCCAAACAGTGAGCTTCTTGAAGGAAGGGATCCCATCTTCACCATCTTTACATTTCTAACTAAGCTCACTGCCTGGAACCTAGAAATTCCTTAATTTAAGAATAGCATCCTGATCTTTACTGCTAGTCCTAGGACAAGGCATAGCTTATGGTAGAGACTATACATCTCTTTGTGGTTGCTGTATTTGTTGAATATTTGTTAAATGGAATAGCAAATAAAATTTAAAAAGTTGGTCCGGGTGTCAGGTGGATTGGAAATCCCCAAGCCTAAAATGACCACCAAAAAATGGGGAACACATTTCCTTTCTCCTCTGGGAACCACAAAAAGCTGTTTCAAACTCTGAAATATAAACAGTTTAGTAACTAAATAACATATGCAAGCTAACATCGAAGTTTTCTCCTAGAAAGGGTATGGACTAGGAGTTGTTGCTTTGTATAAGTCTTTCCTTAAAAAGTCAACATATTACCCCACACCTAGATACTTAACAAAACCCCCACAAAGAAGTCAGCAGCAGAGCTGAATTTCCACTCGAGATTCTAAGGAGTCTGTTCTAAGGGGATGAACATGTAAGGATGAGTCCAGCATGAACACATTCTTGGGAAGCTGACCCAGAGAGTGAGATGTGGAAGGTAGAGGCTCCCGGCATTGGGGAGGCGGGTGCCCTGAATGGACACTTGCACCCTTTGGGGTTCCGGGAAGGCATCTCTCAGACTTGGCCCATACAGCAGCAGAAGTGGAATGTGACCAAGACATTCCTTTCACTAACCAGCTACAAGAAACGCCATGTAGGCTCCACAGGGTTGGTTTCTGGTTGGGAGAAGAGGCATGAGGGGCAGGTGTGGGATTGCTCACACTATCTCCCTGGACTCACGCTGACCTAGCTGTCCTATGTCCTATGTCATTTATTTTTTTTTTTAAAGATTTTATTTATTTATTTGAGAGAGAGAGAATGAGAGACAGCATGAGAAGGAGGAAAGTCAGAGGGAGAAGCAGACTCCCCGCCAAGCAGGGAACCCGATGCGGGACTCGATCCCAGGACTCCAGGATCATGACCTGAGCCGAAGGCAGTCGCTTAACCAACTGAGCCACCCAGGCGCCCTGTCCTATGTCATTTAAACCTTCACAGTCACCGACAGTCTATTAAGAGTCAGTGGGGTAGGGAGTGACGTCACGTTAGTGTATTGCCTCTCAGTTTTCTCATCTGGAAAATAGGAATAAGACAACGCATCCTTTAAGAGCATGGTAAGAGCTAAATGAGACAGCAAATGTCAAATGCCTAGCACAGTTTTTGGCACATGGCAGGCCCTTGGTAAATAAATGACCATTTCCAAGCCAAGTATCAGTATTTATCTAATCATCGATGGCAGAAGCCAGGACTCATTTACTTCTTTGTCCAACAGATTATCAGAATGTATTAGGAATTGAATTATTCTTTAAGGAACTGAAGACAAAAAGAGTGGATAGTAAGGGAGAGTCAGAAGAAGAGGGAAGAAATGGAAGGGAGAATGTGAATGAACAGTGTCCTGGGGTAGCCATTTACTCAGTGAATGCCTGAGTCACCATGGTTGTCTCTGAAGTCCAGGAAGAAGAAAGCATGCAGGTCAAGTCTGCACTTAGGCCAGATGCCTGTGGAGCCGCCCATGGGGCTTGGGGAGTTTCCATGGCAACTAGATCTGGCAGAAACTTCACAGTGGAACTCAAACAGAGGTGACTTAAGAGTTCCTGGCCCAGGGAACTGATCATCAGCATTTAGCTCTGAGTAGAAGCTGTAGACAGCAGCAAGGGAGAAAATATCTCTCTCCAAAAACCTACCTCCTTCTCATCCAGGCTCTGTATTGCATTGTAGGACGCAGAGATAGGGAAGAGAACCTCCATTTGCAGAATGCTTACTATGATCCAGGGACTACGCCTAGCACTCACATCTATCCATCTATCCATTCAACCAATTTTGACTGAACATCACCTTTTTCTCCATACTGTTCTAGGAAAAGAGGAAATGACAGTGAACAAAACCAATGTCCTTGAAGCTTACATTTTAGTGGAGAATTACCTCATTTAATTCTTAAGGAACTGTTACTACTATCCCCATTTTACATAGGAACAGAGGGAAAAAACAACCAAATGACTAAGGTCACCCAACTTGTATGAGGCAGAGGAGAGATTAGAACCAGTTCTTTCCATCCTCTCCCCCATATCATATTACCTTCCACCTCATTCCAGAACAAAGTCCCACAATGGCATCGTGTAGTTGCAGAAGGAGCATGGCCTCTGAAGCTGGACAAGGCTGTGTTCAAGTTCTGGCTTAACCACAACATCTCCATGGGATGCTTGCCAGTTGATCTAACCCTAATAAGACAAAATATTCCCACCTGAAAAATGGCAAGAGTGCTCTTCTTTCAGAGCTGATTGGAGGACAAAAGATAATACATGCAATTGGCCAAAAAAAAAAAAAAATCAACAAATGATATCTCAGATCAATAAATGATAGCTCCAGACCACAATATGAGCATCGTCAGATGGCTAGGGTCACAGTTATGCCTGTATCACATCCCGGGTCCTAGCTCCCTCCCTGTCACTTGCAAGAGAGAGAGAGAGAGCTGTGCTGTAGGAATAGAATTACACCAGGGCGTATTGATTGCTGGAACCGGAGAAAGTTAATAATCTAATTTCCCTTTCATTTCCCCTCCCTCTTACCCCTCAACTCCTCTCATGGCAACAGAGAATGGCATAAAACGCATTGCTTGAGAAATTCGACTGGAGATAACTCGGCACTGTTGATCCACACACTGCCTATAATTTGGGGTTTGATTGATTCTCAGTTTGGAGATGCCAGGTTGGGAGAAGAAAATCAAACTTAAGCTAAATTTGGAATTGAATCAATCACACTTTACAATGAAGAAAACAGATCTAACCTCATCAGACCACTGTGTGCTGAAAACTTAAAGCAGCCATAGCTCCACTGATTCCTTCCTCCTGATATCTCTGGGGGACAAGAGATCGGGTCCCCAGCTGTGAAGTCATTTCTTCCTTCAAATGGCATATGGGGTTGGGGTGAGAGACAAAGATTCTAGGAGTCCAGGAAATTAGGGTGGAGGAGCCCAAAAGGTAGAAAAGCCACTCAGAATAGGAGGAAGAGGCTGGGTTTGGGTTTTATTTATTTATTTATTTATTTATTTATTTATTTTTAAGATTTTATTTATTTATTTGACAGAGAGAGAGAGCACAACCAGGGGGAGAAGCAGAGGGAGAAGCAGGCCCCCTGCCGAGCAGGGAGCCTGATGCGGGGCTCGATCTTAGGACCCTGGGATCATGACCTGAGCCGAAGGCAGTTACTTAACCACCTGAGTCACCCAGGCGCCCCTGGGTTTGGGTTTTAAACATAGAGATTGAAATCTAGACTCTTCCATTTAATAGCTAACTGTGGCAAGTTACCTATTCTCTTAGAACCTCAGTGTTCTGATCTATGAAATGGCAATTATAACCCGTAACTGGTGGAGAAGTATTTAGATGAAACGGGAGGTCATAATTGTAATGCTCAGCACACATACTTTACCTTTCCTTCTCATTTCTTCGAACCCCCACTGCCTGCAGATATCAGCAGGACATATGGCTCTTTGGCTCAAGCTGGAATTCTGGCTCTTACACTTAGCTGCTGGCCCCCATGAGCAAGTCACCTTACTCCTCTAAGCCTCAGTGACCTTATCTGAGAATTAGCTCATTCAATAAGTAGTTACTTAATGTGTGTCTAATATGCCAGACCTCATATTTTGTGCCCTATTATTTCCAGTGTCTATAAGTGTGTCTGAATATATTAGGTGCTCAAAAAACATCAATTTAATGAGTGAGTGAATGAGTGAGTGAATGAATGAATGAATGCTTAAATATTGTTCTCCTTTCTACCAAGAGGTTGTTAGTAACTGAAATATTGCTACTAGTTCTTTTTTAGTCAAATGTATTCATTCACTCTCTTTGGCAATGATTGGTCCCCCACCCCCACCCCCACCCCAAACCTCTCGAGGAAGAAATTATACAAAAAGCCATTGAGAGGCTGCTAATCCCCCTGCACATCAGGGTGACCACTGCGCATTGCTGGTGTCCCCATGAACCTCACTGAGTGCCTCAGGGACCCCCACCACACCTGAGCTCTAGCACCTCTGTGCTTCTTTGTGTATTTCTGGAAACTAAAATTAGGACACAATGTCTGACAAGTGCAAGTGTCACGTTGGAGGCAGGAGGAAAGAATACTTAACATCGTGACTTGGTCAGAACTCTATGGAAGGTGGTCCCCCTATCCTCAGCCTGCCTCATGGCTGGATTGTGCACATACTACTTCGGTGTGGTGGGTCAATAGGGGGGCATTCTTCTCCTCCCCTCGGCCCCCATTTTGCCTCCCCGGAGCCAAGTTTCTCCTCCTCTCCTTCTCTCTACCTTTGCCATGAACAAGTTTCTTGTGTTCTCTGGCTCTTTGACCTTGGCACTCTCAAATCCACATATCCTTTAAATCATTTGTAGTTTTCCCAATCTTCCATAGGGCCTTCCTTTATAAGTCTTTGCAAGGGTTCATCCAGCCTACACAAACCTCCAGAGACAGCAAACTCAACACCTATGAAGCAGCAATTCTCCTCTCAGACAGTTGTACTCACAGCCCTGGATGTTCACTCTACAAGCCAGCATCTGCTGTCCAGGTCAAATAAGATGCACCTAATACCTCCTTTTCGGGGGCAACTATGTAGTTAGTGAAAGGCAGCAGTTAGGTTGTCTTGAGCCCTCTTTCCTCCAAACCAAAGATTGCTAGCTTGACTTCATTTCTCTAAAATCATATTTTGAGTCTCTTTATTATACTTTGTATAGATTTTCTTTTTTTACAATGACTTTCCTAGCAGAGAATATCAACATTACCACCATCACCAGCATCAGCATCATGAGCATCAGCATCACTAATATTTATGAAAACATTTATGTGCTAGACAATATAACTAAACATTTTTCATGTAGTATCTCACTTAGTCTTCACAGAAACTTCGTAAGATGCTATTATCACTCATATTTTACACATGAGGAAACTAAGCTCACCACTCACCAAGGGCTGTGCAGCTCAAAGTTTATAAGGGCTGAAATGAAAAACCATTTGACTTCAGAGTCCAAGTTCTTAGCCATGACCCTCCATAACTTTTCTATCAACATGCCAGATATGGTCTGAGCAGAGAATAATCAGCCCATGAATATTATTCAACCATAAAAAATGAGAAAAATCTTGCCATTTGTGAGAACATGGATGGACCTTGAGGACATAATGCTAAGTGAAATAAGTCGGAGAAAGACAAATGCTATATGATCTTACTTATATGGGGAATCTAAAAACGAAAGTCTGTCAAGCTGCTTACAGACCTCACTTGCCCTAGAGCCCGGTGGTGACTATAATGGGATTCACAGTGGCCTCACTATCCCACCTGATGTTGACCACAGGTCTTCAAGGGAACCTCTCCGCATCATAAGAGGGGACTTTATAAGGAGAGCAGATGTTGAGAGGGGCAAGCTAGATGGCTCTTTCTCTTCCTTTCTGAGCTCCAGAAAATACTACCTGGCCTCAAATAGTTCAGTGAACTACTGTGAGGCCACTAGGCAACACCTTTGGCTGGCTCTGCTCCATGGATAAAGCTTGGATTGTGGCACCCTATTGAAGATAAAGTCACTGGTGGCAGACGCGGAATGGGGCTCCAGACAGCTGGCTCTTTGGATTTCTCTATGGCAGCTGCAGAAGGTTGGGCCTGGAAGCATGAATGTCACTTTTAGATGATGACAGTGGAGATGTAACAATGGTGTTGGTGACAAAGATGGCGCCACATTTTTTCACTTCTTATTAGTTTACAAATTATCCCCAAATATCTCATTCACTCTTCACCAAAATTCTATGTCATAAGCATCGCTACTATCTCCAGTATACGAATGAGCCCAAGTCTTCGTGGTGTACTCATATTTAGACATCAGAGGAATAACTGGGCCTGGGAGCCACATCTCCTGGCCCACAGCCTAGTGCCCTTTTCACGACACTATACCTAGGTCTTGATGGTGAGGCATGAAGGTAAGATGAGAATCTGTGCCCCCATCTGTGGACCCAATGACCACACGAATGTATCTGAATGTCCTGAAGAGTCATAACAGTATTTCCCATCAAACAAAATGCATCTTGAAAACAGAATTTCCATTTTCAAAGAATTCTGGGACATGGTACATTCTATACTCACCTCTTAAGGTACTAGATTATGTATATTTATATATCTGGTATTAAAATCTCTGAAAAGGCCTGCATTGAATTCTCTTCAGCAGAATTTAACCTGATGCTTCCCAAAAGTATTAATATATTACAGAACCATTATTCTATGAAACAAAGTAGGAAAAAATAATAAGCTACTTTAAAAATGTATACAAAGGTTGCTATTAATCGTATCTGCAGTTCCTGATAATTAACGGTTTCCCTATGCCAGGAACTGTGTTAAAGATTCTAGTTACATTTGCCTATAAACTTCTCAACAGCCTCCCAAGGCAGAGATTACTACCTCTAGCTAAAAATGGGAACACCAAGATTTAACTACTGGGAAATGATAGAGGAAAATGTCATGGTCAGTGTTATCTACATACTTCTGGTTCCCAAGCATTAAAAGAAAATGGAGTTTTACAGGAACCTCAAAAGATATCTGCACCCCTATGTTCACAGCAACATTACTGACTATAGTCAAGACATGAAACCTAACTATCCGTCAACAGATGTATGTGTGCATACATACATGCATATATACATACATACATACAATGAAATATTATTCAGCCATAAAAAATGAGAAAAATCCTGCCATTTGTGAGAACATGGATGGACCTTGAGGACATAATGCTAAGTGAAATAAGTCAAAGAAAGACAAATGCTATATGATCTTACTTATATGGGAAATCTAAAAAAGAACAGAAATGAAAACAGACTCCTGTAGAAGAGATCAGCTTTGTGGTTAGCAGAGGGAGAGGGTGGGGAGGTGGAGGGATAGGAGGAAGGTAGTCAAAATGTACAAACTTGCAGTTATAAGATAAATAAGTACTAGGGGTGCAATGTACAACTTGATGACTAAAAAGCTAACACTGCTGTATGGCATATATGAAAGTTATTAAGAGAGTAAATCCTAAGGGTTCTCATCACAATGAAAGCATTTTTTTTCTTTTTCTGTTTTTTCTTTCCATTGCATTTATATGAGATGATAGATGCTGACTATATTTATTAGAGTAATCATTTCACAAAACGTGTAAGTCAAACCAATATGCACTGTACACCTTAAATGTATACAGTGATGTATGTCAATTACATCTCAATTGAAAAAAGATTGTTTACAGAAAATGGAATTTTAGAGTCACAGAAAAATACATGCAAAGAAGGAAAAGAGCAGGTACAAGGGGCCAGCTTGAAAGGTTAAAGACTATTCAACCAATATTTAGCAGCCTGATGGAGTGCATTAGGGGAAGGAAAAACATGCTGTCCTCAAAACATGAAACTATAGTGTGCAGGAGAAACCACAGTGACAATTCTAAGAGGTAAAGTTCTAGAAAGGCTCATAAATAAAAGGGAAAGAAGGAAGGAAAGGTGGCACTTGATTTTCAGAGCCACAGGTGATCATCAGCTGTGTTTTTAAGATGTTTTTAAGACACTGGTGCTTGACCCCTGTGTTCACCCTCTTAGACTATAGGCTATTGAGCAGTACCACCATGTTCAGCCCACACCTTTGATGGAACAGGGAGTGGCAGAGAAGACCCGGGGACCAAGTAGTGGGTGCAAAGGGACAGAGCAAAGAGCAGCCACACGTTTCCATGGCTACCAAGTAAGATCAGACCAATCGTCTCCTATTTCCATGAAAGGGACATTTTTAGCTGTTTTTTCTCAGAGCTTGCCAAAATGTCACTGTTCTGTTCTCCAAGAAGATGTCACCAGACATTGGTCCAAGGTTTGTGAAATTAGGAGGAGAGGAACAATGTTTATTGTATATTTAATATTTACTAGGTCAGCTGTGTTGTCGCTTACCTACAGAATGTTCTATATACCCATCATAAACCCTAGGCAATGCTGCCATTTTTTTTTAATTTTTTTATTCTTATATTATCCCCATACATTACATCATTAGTTTTAGATGTAGTGTTCCATGATTCATTGTTTGTGCATAACACCCAGTGCTCCATGCAGAATGTGCCCTCCTCAATACCCATCACCAGGCTATCCCATCCTCCCAGCCCCCTCCCCTCTAGAACCCTCAGTATGTTTTTCAGAGTCCATTGTCTCTCATGGTTCGTCTACCCCTCCGATTTCCCCCGCTTCATTCTTCCCCTCCCGCTACCTTCTTCTTCTTTTTTTTTTTCTTAACATATATTGCATTATTTGTTTCAGAGGTACAAATCTGAGATTCAACAGTCTTGCACAATTCACAGCGCTCACTATAGCACATACCCTCCCCAGTGTCTATCACCCAGTCACCCCATCCCTCCCACCCCACCCCCCACTCCAGCAACCCTCAGTTTGTTTCCTGCGATTAAGAATTCCTCATATCAGTGAGGTCATATGATACATGTCTTTCTCTGTTTGACTTATTTCGCTCAAATAATACCCTCCAGTTCCATCCACGTCATTGCAAATGGCAAGATCTCATTCCTTCTGATGGCTGCATAATATTCCATTGTATATATATACCACATCTTCTTTATCCATTCATCTGTCGATGAACATCTTGGCTCTTTCCACAGTTTGGCTATTGTGGACATCGCTGGTATAAACATCGGGGTGCACGCACCCTTTCGTATCCCTACTTTTGTATCTTTGGGATAAATACCCAGTAGGCAATGCTGCCATTTTTGATACTGGAGGAAATGGAAACTCAGAGAGTTAATTCACTTCCCCAAAGGCTCATAACAAGGGCAGAGAGAGACTCTAAACCAATATATTGACCTCCAAATTCAATGTTTCTTCCATTATATCACACTGCTTTTAAAGAAAGGGGGTTCCATTAAATTTCTGTGGTCCTTCCTCCTCCCATCTTTGTCCTGACTCTCAGACAGCACTTGAGAAATAATGGAAACAATGCTTTGTCTGATGGTCCATAAACCCTTCACTGCACTTCGATTTGCCTGTACCTTTCCTTGTGACAAGCTGCATGCATTCCTCATGGCCATGCGGTACCCTTCCTACTTTTATCAACATGTCTAAGGCAGACCTACTTGTTAAGGCCAGAGAATTCCCATCTCCTGGAAGTTGCCCTAACTCACAGAAACCCCATACCCCTCTTAACTCCTATCCCATGTATCACATGTTCTAATAGGAGTCATGGAATCTCAGATTTACAGGGGACTAAAAGGGCTTTAGCTTAATGGATTACACAATACAGGGAGCTCCCTACAATGCTCCATCCCATGGTCATCCAACCTGTGTTGGAACATCACCTAAACTGGGAGCTTGTTAGCTCAAAAGAAAACCCATTTTGATGATGATGATGATGATGATGATAATGGTAATCTTTTATTTTTGGAGTACTTGTGGCTTATGACACGTGCTAAATATTTTAGATATTACTTTATTTGATCCATCATAAATTTTTGTTAGCACTTCATTTGTCAAATAAGGAAACTGAGTCTAGCCCAAGGCGGGAAGGCTACTGAGCAGCAAAGCCAGGATTCAAATCTAGATGTAGATCCCAAAGCTCTTAACAATGTACTATGAAATCTACCTTCACTCTTAACCTTCCGTATGAGGACTAGGTCAGTGTGAAATGAAAGTCTACTCCTAGAATTATAACCAGCTAGACATGTTCCTGTCCTTAAGATTCCATAGTCTTGTCTCCAGTCCTCCTTCTCAGGGCAACCCTCTGGTTTGATGTTGGAAAGTAGGTTCCCCATATCCTTTTGCCTCAAACACATTTTCTGTTCCTTGACTCCCACATGCAGTAAATAATCATGGAGCCAGAAAAGAGAGCTGGAGGAGTGCCTTTAGATCAGTGAGTCCAATCCATTATGCTAAAGGTTAGAAAGAGGCTAGGAGAAGAGCTCTGTCCAGAGCCCTAATGTGCAGAGCCAGACCTAGATCCCATTGGTCCCAGTTCCTGCAGCAATGTTTCTCAGTTCAGCCCTTGGGATAGTTGTCTCCTGTTAACCAGTATCACCTACCTTAACCAGGTTCTCCTGGAATAGACAGTGCATCCTACACTCTCTGTCCATGTGACACTGGCCATAAGGTCACACAAATGACTGTATGTCAGGTGGGCCCAACTAGGATACTTTGGTCAAACATACAAACAAAATAAAACATACCCAAATATTCCCACCAAACAACCTCAACAGACTGCTGCAAAGTCTAAAACATAGTAGACTAAGGTAATGGGAAAAACATGGACTTTGGAGTTAGAGAAATTTGGGTTCAAATCCCAGCCCTGTTATTTTTTGATTGACCTTTGGCAAGTCTCATTATCCTAATTGGTAAAATGTGAATGACATCTACTCCACAGCATCATTAGAAAGATTAAATAGGAAAACATACGTTGCATAGTAGGTGCTCAATGAATAGTAGCCTTTACCATCATCATCATCATCAAATGTAAGACTGGTAAATATACAGCCTGGCCTTTATATCCAGGAAACTATCTGCATAAATTCAGGATGGCTCAGAAGTGGAAGAAAGACCATATGGTTGGAATGATAGTGGTAGTTTCATCTTTTCAGTATGAAAAGATTATGCAGAGCACCTGCTACATGCTAAGCTTCTGCTGGACCCTTTGTACCCATTATTCAGTTTGCTCTTCACAACAATCCTCAGATTCCCATTTTGTGGATCAGAAAAGTGAACTCAGGGAAAACAAGAGTTTTGCTTAAGGACACTCACGTCATAAGCTACAGAGCTGGTAATGTAACTCAGGTCTATGTGATGCTGGAAACAGAACATAGACAAGTAGTCTATGTTCTAAGAAGAGTAACCAGGATTGGACTAGAGATTATGTCAGAAGAGGACACTAGATAAAGGACATGGGACATTTAGCCTTGATGCAAAGAAGACTCAGCCAGAGGGACTTCTTCAGGGGGATCTCACAGAAGACATCCAAACATAGAAAAAAGAAAAAAATATATATTCCACAAGAGCAACTTTGAGAAACAAGGCCCCTAGTCTAGGTGCCTGATTTGCATTGTTTCACCTAGTCCTTGAAACAACCTTCTGCATTCAGCACCATGATCTCCATTTTATAAATGAGAAAAATGAAGCTCAGGGAGATCATACACTTGTCCCAAGTTGCACAAACAACCTAGAATCCACCTAGGTCCACATGACCCCAGCAACATCTGTGTTCTTCTCGCATCACACTGGGGCTCACTTACCATGAGGGTCTCCTGCAGGTCTAGGGAACTAGATGGAGCTTTGGCCTGAGAAGCATATTGTAAGACCAAGGGTCTTCTCGGCATCCAAATCCTCACCCTTGCCAAGGAAGGCATTTGGGCCCTGCAGGGGACAGAGGATGTCTTTTCTTGGATGGAGGAGCTTGGCTGCTAAGCCCCTGGGAACTTGATTAGAATAAACACACTTGCCTCCAGCCCTTTAACTGGAGGGACATTTTTCCCCGGGGTTTTCCAATCCATTGCCTCTTCTTCAGACCACTAACACTTCAGCAAAAGCACATTTGCCATTGTGTTTAAACAGCCATTTGGAGATAAACAGCTTTGCCTTTAGACCTTTGAGGAGGGAATATAAAGGAGAACAAAAGAAGGAAAAAATGAGAGCGAGGAAATATTCCTATGCAGCATTTCTGCCCAAGCACATTTCCATACAGAGGCCTCTACCCATTTCAGGCTGACATTCTGGGCCTAAACCTTTCAAGCTTGTTGGTTTTAAATGTGCCACCTCCAAAAGAACAATAGTGGTCTTAGCCCAAGGGACATGTTAGACTCACATTCGGTGTTGTCCTTTAGTGGCAAAGAAGTGCCTGGGGCCTGTACAAAGAGCTCTGTCTTAGGGGAACAAGAGACTAAACCTGAATACTACTCAGCCATTGTTCACTATGCACCCTTCAGCAAAACCCCTCCCCTCTCTGGACATCCGTCTCCCTGTCTATAACAGGAGGAAGTCCACTCATTCAATAAATATTTCTTGAGATCCCATTCTACATTGGGCTCTGTGGTCTGAGCTGGGAATACAGAGATGAGAGCCATCAAGGGTCTCAATGTCCAGTGGGATAGGAGGCTCTAAACAGAGAATGTAATGCCAGGAGACTACCATGGTGGCAGAGGTCAGTGCAGAAGAGGGGACCCCTAATCCAGGCTTGGGTGTCCTGAGAGCTGAGGCTGGTAAGATGAGAGTTAGCTGAGTGGAAAAATGGACATGTGATCCAGGAGATGTGTGAGCAGGACACTGCACGTAAGCTGGAGTGGGGACGGGGGGCAACAGGTACATGCAGCACAATGTTGACAAAGGAGGGCAGAGGGGCAGGGAGGGAGCAGCTTCCGAAGGAAATGGTGGTCCACTGCAAGGAGAGTGGGCTTTATCCCAGATGATACTTCATTTCCTTTCAGGCTGGCCCTCCTGGCATCGTGCAAACCTCACACACCCTCATTCATTCACCTTGTCAGCAAAGATGTGTTAAGTATCACCTAAGCACCAGACATGGTGTTGGATGCTGAGGATCCTGCAGGGACGTCATAACCTCAAGGAGTGGGATCCAAAGACCTCGTGATGAAGGAAGAGATCGGCAAGTGTACCTCGGGGGTGGAAAATAAGGAGAGGCACTTGGGTTAGAGGCAGAAATCTTATTCTGCAAAGACAGTCTATAAGAAAATCAGAGGATGTTCACAGCAGGAGGCTGAAGAACATTCTGGACAGAACACAAGAACCTGAAGCTTGGCGATCGATCATTCTTAAAGTCTACAGACATGAAAAAACATGAGTCACCCTATATGAGAGATCTGGTTTGAAGAAAAGGAAAGAGGGCAGGGGACCAAGGTCGGCTACTTCTAAAATGGCTCCCGATGATTCTGGCCTCTTGGTATTCACAACTTGTATAATCCCCTCCCCTACCAACTTGCTTCTGTCAAATGGAATACAATGGAAGTATGGGATGTCACTTTCATGGCAAGGGCACAGAAGGTTGTGACTCCCATTTTGCTCATGCGTTCTCTGCCTCTTCTCACTTTCTTGCTCTGGTGAAGCCGGACGCCATGTTGTCAGCTGCCAGATAGAGAGGCCCACATGACAAGGAAGTAAGGGTGGCCTCTGGCTCACAGCCCCTGCAGAAAGGAATCCTGCCAACAATCACTTGAGGATGCTGGGAAGAAGATCCTTCCCCAGTCAAGCCTTGAGAGGGGACCACAGCTCTGGTTGACAACCTGACTTGAAGTCTCATGAGAAACTCTAGGCTGAGGGCACCTGCGTGGCTCAGTTGGTAAAGAGTCTGCCTTCGGGGGCGGAGCAAGATGGTGGAGGAGTAGGAGACCTGGATTTCGTCTCCTCTCAGGAATTCAGCTGGATAGGGATCAAACCATTCTGATCACCTACAAACTCAACAGGAGATCGAAGAAAAGAAGAGCAACAACTCTCTCATCAGAGGGGCGACCACTTTCTGGAAGCAGGGACCCAACAAGCAGCAGATCCGGGGAGACTCACCTTCCTCCCCAGGGAGGAGCCGCGCGGGAGTGCACCGGAGGGATCTGCTGGGATTGGAGACTCCACCCGGGGTCGGGTGCCAGAGAGAGAAACACGCGGTCACAGGCCGGTTGAGCATGGAGTGCGGCTGGAGACCGAGGAGACGGGAGTGACTGATGGCTTTTCTCTGGGGGCTCAGTGAGGAGCGGGGCCCCGAGTTCTCGGCTCCTCCGGGGCAGAGACTGGGAGGCCGCCGTTTTCACTCTCCGCCTCCAAAGCTGTACGGAAAGCTCGCAGGGAACAAAAGCCCCGGAGAGCAAACCCGAGCAGATGACTTAGCCGGGAGGGGGCAAGGGCGGGGCAATTCCGCCTCCGGCAGAGACATTTGGAAACTACGGCAACAGGCCCCTCCCCCGAAGATCAGCGAGAACAGCCAGCCAAGACCAAGTTTACCGATCAATGAGAACGGAAGAACTCCAGCGCTAGGGGACTACTGCACATAGAATTCACGGCTTTTTTACCATGATTCTTTAGTCTTTTAAAGTTAATTTTTTTTAACTGTCTTTTTTGTCTTTTTATTTCTTTTTGAATTTTTCTTTTTCCCTTTTTCAACCAACATCTTATCAATCCCTTTTTAAAAAAAAAAAAAACATTTTTATTTTTCATTTTTAGAGTCATATTCTATCCCTTCATAGTAGTTACCCATATTTTTGGCTTATATATATGAGTTGTTCTCTCTTTAAAATTTTGAGATACTTTCTTCTAACAGATTAAAATATACCCTAAATCTCTAGTATATGGTGTTTTCTATCCCCCTGCCTGATCACATCCTCTCCCTTTTTTTTTCTTTTTCTTTTTTCTTTTTCTAAATCCTCTTCTTTCTTTTTTCAAACAACTTCTTATCAATTCCATTTATAAAATTTTTTATAATTTCCATTTTTACAGTCATATTCCATCCCTTCATCATATCAACCTTTATTTTTGTACATATATAAGTTTTTCTTTCTTTAAAATTTTGGGAGGCACTTTCTTCTAAAAGACCAAAATACACCCCAAATCTAGTGTGTGGCACTGATCTATATACCATATAGATCATATTTGATCACATTCTGGTTTTTCTTTTGTTGTTGTTGTTTTGTTTTGTTTGTTTTTGTTTTTATCTTTATCTTTTTCTTTTTCTTTTTTCTCTCTTTCCCTTTCTTATCCCACTGCTTCAGGTCTTTTCTGATTTGTTTAGAGTATATTTTCTGGGGACGTGGTTACTCTGCTAGCATTTTGTTCTCTCATTAATCTATTCTCCTCTGCACAAAATGACGAGACGGAAAAAATCACCTCAAACAAAAAGAACAAGAGGTAGTACCGACTGCCAGGGACCTACTCAATACAGACATTAGTATGATGTCAGATCTAGAGTTCAGAATCATCACTTTAAAGATACTAGCTGGGCTTGAAAAAAATATGGAAGTTATTAGAGAAACCCTTTCTGGAGAAGTAAAAGAGCTAAAATCCAACCAAGTAGAAATCAAAAAGGCTATTAATGAGGTGCAATCAAAAATGGGGGCGCTAAGTGCTAGAATAAATGAGGCAGAAGAGAGAATCAGTAATATAGAAGATGAAATGATGGAAAATAAAGAAGCTGAGAAAAAGAGAGATAAACAACTACTGGATCACGAGGGCAGAATTCGAGAGATAAGCGATACCATAAGATGAAACAACATTAGAATAATTGGGATCCCAGAAGAAGAAGAAAGAGAGAGAGGGCCAGAAGGTATAATGGAGCAAATTATAGCAGAGAACTTCCCTAATTTGGGGAAAGAAACAGGCATGAAAATCCAGGAAGCACAGAGAACCCCTCTCAAAATCAATAAAAATAGGTCAACTCCCCAACATCTAATAGTAAAACTTACGAGTCTCATAGACAAAGAGAAAATCCTGAAAGCAGCTCGGGAGAAGAGATATGTAACCGACAAGGGTAGAAACATTAGATTGGCAACAGACCTATCCACAGAGACCTGGCAGGCCAGAAAGGACTGGCAGGATATATTCAGAGCACTAAATGAGAAAAATATGCAGCCAAGAATACTCTATCCAGCTAGGCTGTCATTGAAAATTGAAGGAGAGAGAAAAAGCTTCCAGGACAAACAAAAACTAAAGGAATTTGCAAACACAAAACCAGCCCTACAGGAAATCTTGAAAGGGGTCCTCTAAGCAAAGAGAGAGCCTAAAAGCAACATAGACCAGAAAGGAACACAGACAATATACGGTAACAGTCACCTTACAGGCAATACAATGGCACTAAATTCCTATCTTTCAATAGTTACCCTGAATGTAAATGGGCTCAATGCCCCAATCAAAAGACACAGGCTAACAGACTGGATTAAAAAACAAGACCCATCGATATGCTGTCTGCAAGAGACTCATTTTAGACCCAAAGACACCCCCAGATTGAAAGTGAGGGGGTGGAAAACCATTTACTATGCTAATGGACACCAAAAGAAAGCTGGGGTGGCAATCCTTATATCAGACAAATTAGATTTTAAACCGAAGACTGTAATAAGAGATGAGGAAGGACACTATATCCTACTTAAAGGATCTATCCAACAAGAAGATCTAACAATTGTAAATATCTATGCCCCTAACATGGGAGCAGCCAATTATATAAGGCAATTAATAACAAAAGCAAAGAAACACATCGACAACAATACAATAATAGTGGGGGACTTTAACATCCCCCTCACTGAAATGGACAGATCGTCTAAGCAAAAGATCAACAAGGAAATAAAGACTTTAAATGACACACTGGACCAAATGCACTTCACAGATATATTCAGAACATTCCACCCCAAAGCAACGGAATACACATTCTTCTCTAGTGCCCATGGAACATTCTCCAGAATAGATCACATCCTAGGTCATAAATCAGGTCTCAACTGGTACCAAAAGATTGGGATCATTCCCTGCCTATTTTCAGACCACAATGCTTTGAAACTAGAACTCAATCACAAGAGGAAAGTCGGAAAGGACTCAAATACATGGAGGCTAAAGAGCATCCTACTGAAGAATGAATGGGTCAACCAGGAAATTAAAGAAGAATTTAAAAAATACATGGAAACCAATGAAAATGAAAACACAACTATTCAAAATCTTTGGGATGCAGCAAAGGCAGTCCTAAGAGGAAAGTATATAGCAATACAAGCCTTTCTCAAGAAACAAGAAAGGTCTCAAGTACACAACCTAACGCTACACTTAAAGGAGCTGGAGAAAGAACAGCAAATAAAGCCTAAACCCAGCAGGAGAAGAGAAATAATAAAGATCAGAGCAGAAATCAATGAAATAGAAACTAAAAGAACAGTAGAACAAATCAACGAAACTAGGAGCTGGTTCTTTGAATTAACAAGATTGATAAACCCCTGGCCAGACTTATCAAAAAGAGAAGAGAAATGACCCAAATCAACAAAATCATGAATGAAAGAGAAGAGATCACAACCAACACCAAAGAAATACAAACAATTATAAGAACATATTATGAGGAACTCTATGGCAGCAAATTAGATAACCTGGAAGAGATGGATGCATTCCTAGAGATGTATCAACTACCAAAACTGAACCAGGATGAAACAGAAAACCTGAACAGACCTATAACCACTAAGGAAATTGAAGCAGTCATCAAAAATCTCCCAAAAAACAAAAGCCCAGGGCCAGATGGCTTCCCAGGGGAATTCTACCAAACATTTCAAGAAGAATTAATACTATTCTTCTGAAACTGTTCCAAAAAACAGAAACGGAAGGAAAACTTCCAAACTCATTTTATGAGGCCAGCATTACCTTGATCCCCAAACCAGACAAAGACCCCATCAAAAAGGAGAATTACAGACCAATATCCCTGATGAACATGGATGCAAAAATTCTCACCAAAATACTAGCCAATAGGATCCAACAGTACATTAAAAGGATTATTCACCATGACCAAATGGGATTTATCCCTGGGCTGCAAGGTTGGTTCAACATCCACAAATCAATCAATGTGATACAATACATTAACAAAAGAAAGAACAAGAATCATATGATCCTCTCAATAGATGCAGAAAAAGCTTTTGACAAAGTACAGCATCCTTTCTTGATCAAAACTCTTCAGAGTATAGGGATAGAGGGTACATACCTCAATATCATAAAAGCCATCTATGAAAAACCTACAGCAAATATTATTCTCAATGGGGAAAAACTGAGAGCTTTCCCCCTAAGGTCAGGAACGCGGCAGGGATGTCCACTATCACCACTGCTATTCAAAATAGTATTGGAAGTCCTAGCCACAGCAATCAGACAACAAAAAGAAATAAAAGGCATCCAAATTGGCAAAGAAGAAGTCAAACTCTCACTCTTTGCAGAGGATATGATACTTTATGTGGAAAACCCAAAAGACTCCACCCCAAAACTGCTAGAACTCATACAGGAATTCAGTCAAGTGGCAGGATATAAAATCAATGCACAGAAGTCAGTGGCATTCCTATACACCAACAACAAGACAGAAGAAAGAGAAATTAAGGAGTCGATCCCATTTACAATTGCACCCAAAACCATAAGATACCTAGGAATAAATCTAACCAAAGAGACAAAGGATCTGTACTCAGAAAACTATAAAATACTCATGAAAGAAATTGAGGAAGACACAAAGAAATGGAAAAACGTTCCATGCTCATGGATTGGAAGAACAAATATTGTGAAGATGTCAATGCTACCTAGAGCAATCTACACATTCAGTGCAATCCCCATCAAAATACCATCCACTTTTTTCAAAGAAATGGAACAAATAATCCTAAAATTTGTATGGAACCAGAAAAGACCCCGCATAGCCAGAGGAATATTGAGAAAGAAAAGCAAAGCCGGCGGCATCACAATTCCGGACTTCAAGCTCTATTACAAAGCTGTCATCATCAAGACAGCATGGTACTGGCACAAAAACAGCACATAGATCAATAGAACAGAATAGAGAGCCCAGAAATGGACCCTCAACTCTATGGTCAACTAATCTTCGACAAAGCAGGAAAGAATGTCCAATGGAAGAAAGACAGTCTCTTCAACAGATGGTGTTGGGAAAATTGGAGAACCACATGCAGAAGAATGAAATTGGACCATTTCCTTACACCACACACAAAAATAGACTCCAAATGGTTGAAAGACCTCAATGTGAGACAGGAGTCCATCAAAATCCTAAAGGAGAACACAGGTAGCAACCTCTTTGACCTCAGCCGAAGCAACTTCTTCCTAGAAACATCGCCAAAGGCAAGGGAAGCAAGGGCAAAAATGAACTATTGGGACTTCATCAAGATAAAAAAGCTTTTGCACAGCAAAGGAAACAGTCAACAAAACCAAAAGACAACCGACAGAATGGGAGAAGATATTTGCAAATGACATATCAGATAAAGGGCTAGTATCCAAAATCTATAAAGAACTCATCAAACTCAACACCCGAAGAACAAAGAATCCAATCAAGAAATGGGCAGAAGACATGAACAGACATTTTTCCAAAGAAGACATCCAAATGGCCAACAGACACATGAAAAAGTGCTCAATATCGCTCGGCATCAGGGAAATCCAAATCAAAACCTCAATGAGATACCACCTCACACCAGTCAGAATGGCTAAAATTAACAAGTCAGGAAATGACAGATGTTGGTGGGGATGCGGAGAAAGGGGAACCCTCCTACACTGTTGGTGGGAATGCAAGCTGGTGCAGCCACTCTGGAAAACTGTATGGAGGTTCCTCAAAAAGTTGAAAATAGAGCTACCATATGATCCAGCAATTGCACTACTGGGTATTTACCCCAAAGATACAAAAGTAGGGATCCGAAGGGGTACGTGCACCCCGATGTTTATAGCAGCAATGTCCACAATAGCCAAACTGTGGAAAGAGCCAAGATGTCCATCGACAGAAGAATGGATAAAGAAGATGTGGTATATATATACAATGGAATATTATGCAGCCATCAAAAGGAATGAGATCTTGCCATTTGCAACGACGTGGATGGAACTCGAGGGTATTATGTTGAGTGAAATGAGTCAAACAGAGAAGGACATGTATCATATGATCTCACTGATATGAGGAATTCTTAATCGCAGGAAACAAACTGAGGGTTGCTGGAGTGGGGGGTGGGGTGGGAGGGATGGGGTGACTGGGTGATGGACACTGGGGAGGGTGTGTGCTCTGGTAAGCGCTGTGAATTGTGCAAGACTGTTGAATCTCAGATCTGTACCTCTGAAACAAATAATGCAATGTATGTTAAGAAAAAAAAAAAAAAGAAGAAGAAGAAGAAGGTAGCGGGAGGGGAAGAATGAAGCAGGGGAAATCGGAGGGGTAGACGAACCATGAGAGACGATAGACTCTGAAAAACAAACTGATGGTTCTAGAGGGGAGAGGGGTGGGAGGATGGGTTAGCCTGGTGGTGGGTATTGAGGAGCGCACATTCTGCATGGAGCACTGGGTGTTGTCCACAAACAATGAATCATGGAACACTTCATCTAAAACTAATGATGTAATGTATGGGGATTAACATAAGAATAAAAAAAAAAAAAGAGTCTGCCTTCGGCTCAGGTCATGATCCTAGGGTCCTGGGATCAAGCCCCACGTCGAGCTCCCTGCTCAGCGGGGAGCCTCCTCCCTTTCCCTCTGCCACTCCCCCTGCTCATGCTTGCTCTCTCTCTTAAAAATAAATAAAATCTTAAAAAAGAAAAGAAGCCTTAGGCTGCAAGAACAGTTACATGGTGCCTGGGTCCCTGACCCAAAGAATAAATGTCTGTCAAGGTAACAAATGTTAATAAATACATGTTTGTTGAGATAATAAATACATAATATGTGTTTGTTGTTTTAACCTGCAAATTTGGGGGCCATTTATGACGCAGCAATAGATAACTACAAACCGGGACCTACTTAAATGAATACATGAGAAAGACTGAGAAGTCCTCATCCCCAGAAGAAGACTTAGGGACTCTCAAGTTTAGAAGAAACCCCTTTTCATTTCCAGAAAGTTTCCCTGTGCACCTGGTGTGTGCTGTGGTCTGGGCAAGCTGCAGGACTCACCGAGGAGCCAGGCACAGCCCAGACCTGGAGGGACAACAGTCAGGTAGACGAGAAGGTCTGGAGGAGATGTAATTACACTGTACCAGGAAAACTGCTCGGTTGCTTTACTGAAGCCTTCCCAACCTGGTGAGGGCTGAGAGGAAGGAGACACTGAGTGTGCTTGACAAAACCAGGGCTGGCTTCCCAGTGGAGGAAGTCCCTTTTATCTCTATGAAGGCATTTCTCTCTGGGATCTCCCAGAAGTGAAGTTGGTGATGTGGAAAGCTTCTGAGTTCCGCAATCAGAGAGAAGGAGCTTGAAACCCAGCTCAATAACTTCTTAACACCGTGAGCTTACGTAGTTAATAAAAAGGAAGAGTTAGGAACATGGCCCTTAGGATCCCACAGAGCTGGGGTCAAGCACCAACGCTGCCCATTCCTATTTGAAGATGCTGGTACAAGTAATCTGATCTTTTTAAGTCTCAGTGCTCCCATTTATAAAACAAGAATAATTAAAATACCTATTTCACAAGATTACTTGAGCTAAAGCCACAAGTGTCCAGCACGGTGGCTGATGATAAGAAAGGCTCAGATAATTGTTAGCTCATATCACTGGGAAAGCGCCTTAACTTCTTGATGTCTCTTTATGTATTTCAAGCCCTCAGCACATTGCGTGGCATATACTGAGCACTCAGTGACTATTGGCTGCTATATCTATTATCAGCAGGGGCCCTAGATCCAGTGAATTGTCATGGCTCCTCCTAGACTAAGGGCTGGCCAGCATTGGTGCATCCAACTCACACATCCAAAATGCTCCCTACAGCACCCGCAGGGGCATTCGGCTCCTTGTGCTAGGATGGAAGGGCACAGATTATTTCTGTAGTAGGAGCTGTACAGAGGCATCACTCAAGTAGACATGGCGAAGGCACGGTAGCCGCGTTCCCTAAGTAACCGTAATTCAGGTGCTACACACACCTGGAGCTTCCTGCGTGTGCTGTTAAATTTATGGGACAGCAATAATAGTAACAACATTAGTGCATATTTATTTATAAAACGCCCACACCTGAACAGCCTGAAGAGCTAAAATAGAAGCCCTACTAAATTTTATAGGAACCTACGTATATGTGTGGGGATGTGAATATATGTGTAAGTGTAGAAGAACTGAGATTAGGATGTAGGTATGCTTACAGTAGAAAAACAGCAGCCCTGGGAATCATAACTATGAATTTCTTCTTCCGTTTCAATCATCGACCAGGACCAGCATTAGCAACATTGCTTCCTTTTCAGTGTCTCAGGTAGTCAGCAGCTCAAAGAATGGAAAATACCACTGCAAGAGTCAGCAGAGTCCAAATTCTCCGATTCACCAGTTTCTGGCTACATGACCTGGGATGGCTATTTCTTTTTTTGTTGTATCAGATGCCTCAAATGATACAATGGGCATAACAACGCTTCTGTCCTACCCAAAGCCTAACACGGGAGATGTGTATTCTCTCCCTCATTTTCTCCTTTCCCTCACATTTCAAACTACAGACAACAGGGCATATCAAAGGTTACCATTTTTCTAGACCAATCTCCCAACTGACTACTTGCAAAGCATTATTTAGTGAAGTCTTATAAGCAGGGAGAGAGGAAGGGTGACCTGCCCTACTCTCCGCCATGTGACTATCCCTTCCTCCGGGGCATGGACCTTATTTTCTCTAGTACTGGACCTGGTACTGGGTAGTAGGTAAATCAATATTTGGTTAATAAATAAGTGGATAAATGAACAAATAGACAGAGTCCCCAACCAATCACCTTTTTGCAGAGAGAAGGAACAGGCTCCATGGGATCTTTCTGAGAGGAGAGAAGTAAAATATAGTCATTAAGTGTGAATTTCAGCTGTGGCATCACTTTGTCTCACAATAAATATAATAATAACTTCCATGGTTAAGTACTTAACTCTGTGCTGAGTCCTGGACTAAGTGCTGTACATCAAATTATGCAATCCTGGTAATACCATGTGATGGAGTTACTGTTACTATATGTGTTTTACAGAGGAGAAAGTTAAGCCTGTAGGAATGCAGTTGCCTACCTACCATCACAGAGTTAATAAAATTTGAACTGAAGAGGCTGATCCCACACTGCAGCCTTCCAAACTCTTTGCCACAGTACCTGCCAGGTGACAGCCTTCTGACCCATGGGAGGAGACCTCCCAACCCAACATGGCCAATTCCCCAACACTGCCAGGCAAAGGGAGCCAGAAAGAGATGTGGCCCCCACCCTCATGAATGTTTCAATATGTAAGGGAATTTACAGAGGTAAATATATCATTTTGTACTCTGATTCATGCTAGGATGGATAAGGACAGGGTGGGACAAGGACCTCCTCTAGAAAGAGACAGTGAAGCCCAGTCCTGATAGCAAGACGGAAGGGTATTCCAAGCAGCAGGATGCATATTCCAGGGTGGAATGCCATAGGAAAAATAAATGATGAGTGACATGAGCTGAGGCTGGGGAGGTGGCCAGGGACATGTGAGGTAGCCATCAAAGGACACTGAGAAAGGAGACGGCGTGATGAAATTATGTGTTAATGATGCTCAGTCTGCTGCTGGGGAGAGAACGGTGTTGTTACCAGAGTGGCAGCGAGGACCAAGAGGTTGACATGACTTAATTGTGGTGGCAACACTGGATGGAGAAAAGTCATCCGATGCAGGTGCATTTGGAGGGGAGTCACTGGCTCACGGCAGATCTGATCTGGGAAGTGGGAACAGGAGGGCATCAGTAGTGTTTCAAATTCTACACCCAAACTCTACTTCAACAGATCATCTCCTTGCCACAGACAAGTTTAGATAAGCGCACAGTAAGAGGATGTTGTGTCCTTCTTATTTTAGGGCTGAAGATATAGTTCCCATCCTCCTCCCTAGTTTTGGTTATTTGCTTATTATTCAATTGTTTTTCTATTCTTCAATCAACAAATACGTAGTGCTATATTCCCTACATGGGCCAAACTGTGCCAGGCACTGGAGATACCCAGAAAGACAAGACAGTAATTCCTAGAAGATACACTCTGGTTTGTTGGTGGGACTGGGGCAAAGGTGGGCTGGAACCAGCTCCAGTTGGCTCCCAAGGGCTAACTGTTAAATACTCAGGGATGTTGCAGGGTAGCTGTTAAATCTAATGAGTTAAAATTAGACATGACAGGAGAATTTACACCATGGAAACTGGCAAATGCTACACATAAGGCTTTTTACATTATTTTTTTCTTCAATGAGCCAACTTGCCAGCATATCACTGGCTTGGATCAAGTTGCCTCGATGGGGCAAACAGTCTGAGAGTTACTCTTCAAAGTTCAGAGAAATCAAAAAAATGTGTGAAAACCTAGGTGAGAGCTAAATACTACATACCAATCCTTTTTAAAAAGAAGAATTTCAGGGCCAAATTGTAGACTTGGGAGTCAGACAGACCTGGGTTTGTATCCTGCTGCAAACACTCACTGATGATCCAGATCAGGCAACTTACTTTATCATTCCGACCCTCATTCCCCTGACTTTTCAATGGAGATAATGTAAACATACCACGATGTTTGCAAGTGCTTTACACAGTGCCCAGTACTTAGTAAGCACTCAATGCTCGATATACATTATCATTTGTTTTATTCAAGAGCTGTTTCTGTGTGTCTTTGAAAAGAAATATTTCTTTTTTTTTTTTTAAGATTTTATTTATTTATTTATTTGATAGAGAGAGACACAGCAAGAGAGGGAACACAAGCAGGGGGAGTGGGAGAGGGAGAAGCAGGCTCTCTGTTGAGCAGGGAGCCCGACGCAGGGCTCGATCCCAGGACCCTGGGATCATGACCTGAGCCGAAGGCAGATGCTTAATGACTGAGCCACCCAGGCACCCGGAAAAGAAATATTTCTTTAGTTAATGTACAATGTTATATGAATATTAGTTTCCGGTCTACAATATATTGATTCAACAATTCTATACGTTACTCAGTGCTCATCACAAACAGTGTCCTCTTCATCCCCTTCACCTATTTTGCCATCCCCCCCGCCCCCCCAGCTCTCCCCTGGTAACCCAACAGTTTCTTCTTTATAGTTAAGAGTCTGGTTTTTGTCTCTTTTTTTTTTTTCCTTGTTCATTGTTTTGTTTCTTAAATTCCACATATGAGTGAAATCATATGGCATTTGTCTTTCTCCGACCGACTTATTTCACTTAACATTATACCCTCTAGATCCATCCATGGTGTTGCGCATGGCAAGACTTCATTTTTTATGGCTGAGTAATATTCCATTGTGTGTATGTGCATATGTGTGTATTATATATATGTCTATCAGATCTTCTTTATCCATTCATCTATCAGTGGGTACTTGGACTGCTTCCATAATTTGGCTTTTGTAGATAATGCTGCAGTAAACATAGGGGTACATATATCTTTTTGAATTAGTTTTTTTCATATTTGGGTAAATATCCAGTAGTGAAATTACTGGATCATATGGTAATTCTATCTTTTAACTTTTTGAGGAACCTCCACACTGTGGCTGCACCAGCTCGCCTTCCCAGCGGCAATGCCTAGAACCCTTGACACGCATTATCATGACTGCTCTTCTTTTTCCTATTATTTTCTAGTGTATACTCTCACCGTGTATTACTCTTGATTATTCTTAGTGGTATCCAGCCTTCACTTACACACTTCCTGGCACAGGGATCTCACAACTCTCGATGCAACCCTTTCCATCTCTAGTCAGTTCTGGGTATAACAAAGATGTCTGTTAACCAGAAAACAGTACAATTTCTACCAATTGTTTTTACTTACTTAACAATGTGCTGTGTAAACATTTGCTACAAGCATATTAAATTATTCACGTTGCATCAAGGTCAGAGACCAAAACAATCAATGATGCAATATAAATTTTGTCTACTCTACTGATGAACTTGTACAAGAGAGCAGGGGCTCTGGAACCAAAGAACCAAATTTAAATTCCAGCCTGATGTTTACTAGCTGTGTGGCTTAAGGCAACTTACATAACCTCTCTTTGCCTTGAAGTCCTCATTTGTCTATATGTACTCTGAGGAGTTTTGTCAAAGATCAAATTAATTAATATGTCCTCCATGCTCAAAATAGGTATCTGGTAAACATAGTTAAAAAGGCCTCATGGCACAGGGGAGGTGACATTGTTTCTGAGTGTCCCTGCCATGCTTTGTGGTGAGTACTGGGGGCATAAAAATGAATAAGAAACAAGACTGCACAAGTCGGCCATGTTGGAAAAGCTACATTAGTGACAGATCCCATTTTTAAAGGGAAGAACAGAGGTTCGGGACGCCAATCCATTTGTCCATAAAAAGCATGTGTGCTATGCATAAAAAGGAGTCACCAGGGCCCAAAATTCGGGGTCACCACGGCTCACCATGCAGCCTACTTTGCCCGTTCCCTCCCCTACAAAATGAGGACTACCAGCTGTGCCTACTTCCTAGGTTGTTGTGTGGATTACATGACGACGTAGCATACAGGTTTTTGATAGGGTCTGGCACATGGTGGGTGTTGGACAAGTCAGTGGCTTGAGAACCAATAAATGTGACTTCTCTCGAGTCTGCAGAGAACCTGGCTATGTGGCAGCCTGGGATCAGGACAGCCCATTTCCATGCTTGTTACTTTCCTCCACTGCACCCTCCCCTTTACCAAGCATCACTACTTGCTTACTCAAATTCAGCCCAATTCCTGTTTAATTTCTTCTTTTTTTTTATGGAAAGAGAACGTCCTACTCCGCCCTCCATCAGCTTTGCTGGTTTGTAGTTTAGTTTTATTATTTCAAACATTTACATAGGCTCATCAGGGAGAGGCTGCCTGTCTGTTTCTAGGTGGTGTCTTTGCACACAGATAATTTAAATGAATCTTAAGTGTCCAGCTTGAGCCCTTGACACACGGGAGGGAGTCAAGTGGGTAAATCCTGAAGTTAGTGGGAGGCTATAAATTGTGTATTCCAAATGCACATTATGTGATTTGTTGTATAAATTATTAATGCCGGTCCGGGCTCTGGCTTGTTTACATTCTGTGAACAAGGAAATAAATACTGTCATCCTTGAACTTTCAATGGGAGAATGAAGAGGGACAAAAGGCCCCTAATTCAGTCCACAGAAGATTTTCTTGTCCCTGTGCAAGGAGAGAAGGAGGAAGGGGGGGGGCATTTGGAAACCTACTATGTGCCCCATAGGACAATACTTTCTTTACCTACATTATTTTCCTAAGCCTCATGACTACATTCTCACTAATTCTATTGATCAAGACAAGGGGCTCAGGCATTCGGGGTTACTTGCCCAGGGTCATGCGGCTGGTATGTGGTGGAGCCAGGACCTTAAGGCAGGTTTGAGTTGCAAGGATGAGCCCTCCCTTGTGCAGCATATGGAACTCTGCACAGCAAGAAGCATGACCCCATTAGCGGCCAGCCCCATCCAGCAGGACTGGCTCTCCAGTGAGTCTGCTGAGTGGCCCAGCCTGCCCACATCGCCGTGCCCATGGATTTATCAAGGTGTCATCCACCCCTGTCTACTGCCTGATCCAGGCACCATGAGAGCATCTCTTCTTGGATAAGAACAAGGCCACCGCTACCACTAAATAGCCCTTCTGAAACCACTCAACTATGCCTGGCCCCTAAAAGGGAGCTCTGCTGCCTTATTGAGCAGATATAGCTTTGCTGTTCCCTGGCTTAGAATCCTTTATGGAACTTAGGAAAGATACAGTGCTCTGGGCCCTACATAAGAATAAGAATCCCTGGAGGTATCCCAGAAATCTGATTTTTAGACTTTTTTTTTTACCCTTCAGAATTATTAACCATTGTTCCTGCAGATGGGAAATCAGACAAAGGTTGTTTTAAAACCATATAGAGATCAGTTATATGTTCGGTGGAATCTCTGTTCAAGTTCCAACCTACGCCCTTGGGTGCCCATAGACGCTGCTGCCTTCAGAGCAATGGTGATGGTGTGAGTGTGCGTGTGCACACACACACGGACACGTGTGCATGCACATCTGCTCTTCTGGTACACTACAGAAATACAGGAGATGTACTTCTTGAAAATTAACTTCATAAAGGATAGTTATGTGTAGGGAATGCAATACTATCCATATTTCTCATTTATCACAAGTTAATTAGGCTTGTAGATAAGACTGGAAACATAATCCTTATTCATAAACCTATCAATATGCAGGAAGACTATGGATCCAGAAAACCACCACTCCTACTATTGCCATAACTCGGGGACCCCAGATTAGAGATTAAACAGAATGCTCTGTGCAGCCTTGGAAGCTAGCAAACTCTGTTGTATTCTCATACTTCAAGTGCATGCTAGAGTAAGTACCATTTTTATAGAATAGCCTTACAACCCAACCACACGAGTTCAAGCAGATTTTTGTTAACATACACTTGATATGTCAAGTTATGATTCTAATTCAGATCTATCATGTGGTAAAGGGCCAACTCATGCTATTCTTAGAAATAGTCACAGTTTATAACCTTGTCACCCTTCAGGTACATTTCTTTAGGTTAAAGAACCATTTAGGGGCTCACCTGGGTACCTGCTGGGCACCTCAATAGTACTATAATGTTGCAGATCCACTAGGAGTTAAGTCAACTTTTGTGGGTCAGCCTAGGAACTTTGCCCTTGTCTATGTTTGTTTTTATGAGAAAGCATACGCTGCATGCCAAAAGATCTTACAAACAAATGGCTGGCATCCCAGTGGGCTCCTAGGTTGGGCAGCTAGGGGTTGCAACAAAAACTTGCTAGGGGTGTTACAAGCCTCAGGACCACACAGCTGGATAAAGGCAATGCTAGCTGAAAGCTATAAATAGCATGCCAAGTGACCCTAACAAGCTCTTCTATCCACTGGGGCTCCTCCAACAGCTTTCTCTTTCGGATACATGAAAGCAGCCGAAAGGATTGTTTTCCCGAGAGCTTTTTGGCTGCCCTGAGCGTGTCAAGGGACTTTGCTGTTTCTAATTATCTCCCTTTATGTTCAGGCCGAGACTTGTTAATACAATAAACTGGCGTCTCCACGATGCGCTCACAACGCAGAAACATCTCAAGGTGTTTTACAAGCAGAAGATCATGTTAAATCTAATCAAATACCAATTAAAGATTAACAGCGGTGTTAGAGAACTGTTAGCACAGTCCAGCCAGGGCCGCTGGGACAGCGGCTCTTTCCTCCAAGCTGCTGTGGTCCAGCGCCAGTCCAGATTGCTATCTGGGCACCGATCAGGCAAAGTGGTCTTCGCCTGCATCCCAAGGTCCCAGAATATCAACACCAAAAGGATGTTAAATATCATCTCAGCTGAGCGCTGTTGTTTGAAATGTGGAAACTGAGGTCTAGAGGAAAGGGGGGACCCAGGATCACCCAGCAAGAATCCAAGCTCCCTGAGATGCTCCAAAGAGCCCCCTGTCATTGTCAGAGGACCCCACCTGGCTGCCTTCTAACATCTATGAACTTTTTCTCACTTGCAGGTGGTTGGACTGTAGCCCCCCAAAGACATGTCCATCTTGTAATGCCATATTATGTGGAAAAAGGGTCTTTGCAGATGTATTTAAGTTCAGGATCTCAAGATGAGATCATTCTGGATTTAGGATAGGCCCTAGATCCAATGACTCAGGTCCTTAAAAGAGAAAGACAAAGGCAGACATGAGACATTCAGAGGAGAAGGCCACGTGAAGGCAGAGGCAGAGATTGGAATGATCCAGCCACCAAGGTAGCCGGCAGCCCCCAGAAAATGGGAGAGAGGCATGGAACGGCTTATCTGTCAGAGCTTCCAGAAGAAATGCGTTCAGCCAACACCTTGAATTTAGACTCCTGGCCCTCAGAACTATAACAGAGTGAGTTTCTGTTGTTTTAAGCCACCAACTTGGAGGTAATTTATTACAGCAGGCTCAGGAAGCTGATATCCGCCTCCGCCTGGAATGTCCTTCCTCACCTCCTCCATGTGGTGAGTACCTACCTTTCTTGTACGATCCAGTTATAATGTTGCTGGCAGCCTGTGTGTGAGCCCTCCAGACCTAGCCTCCAACTAGAACTGGTCCCAACTTCCTTGGTCTCCCCCAGTGTACATGCCCAAAAAGTTCCTCCCACCATCTGTAACTCATTATTTTAGTTACTGGTCCCTTTCCCCTACCAGGTTCCAGGTTTGTCTAGAGCATGGGCCACATCTCTTTCAAGAACCAGTCATGCCCATATGAGTGTTTAGGAAATGTCAGCAGGATTAGTGTGAGCATAAATGAATGACTTCATCCTTGTTCTTTCTTCCTTTCCAGTTAGAGAAACCCATTCCCAGGGCATCTCCATGCCCACCTAACCTTTCCCCACCCCCTAAATTGAAGGCTATTAAAATGTAAATTTAGAGATTTTTCAGACCCAGACATGAGTCAGTATAATGGCCAAGATCTAAGCACCAGCTTTGGGGTCAAACACACCCAAATCTATGCCCTGACTCTATCACTTTCTAGCAAGTAAATTAACCTTTACCTTTCTGAACTTCAGAGCCCTCAACTTTAAAATGTGGGGAAAAGATAAAATAAGTTAAGGCAAGCAATCTGAACAACAACCCCTTTCCAAAGCACCATTGCCCCTGTTTTACAGATTAAGACCTTGAATCCAAGGAAAGTGAATTGTTCTGGGTGGCATGGGCAGTAAGTGCCATGGCAAGGATTTGAACTCAGGACTAGTGAAGCCCACGCTTTTCAACGACACATTCTACAGAATCCCAGGGCTCCCTACCACCACATCAAGATTCCCCAAATCTACTTGCTGAGTGATAAAAAATATTTCTATTGTTTCCAAAAACGAAGCCTCCCCAGAATAGCACACATCCTTGAATTCATCTTGTTCAGTCTTCAGGCTCCTTGGGAGGCCTCTAAATCCTCATCTAATACAGTCTCCCGAGTCGCAGCTGGTTTGAGACACTGTGAATCGTAATGCCAGGAGTATGAAAACAAACGCCTTCTGCCCAAACCATCGTCTTTCAATTACAGATCACTCTCCCCATTTGGAAGTGCCTCCCTTTGCGTGCAGACGTCTTGCAGTCTGCTACTACTTAGAACTGAGAAGAGAAGGAGAGGAGGGAGGGACACAGGGAGGGTAGGGATGGGGGAATAGGAGACAGGCAGAGAGGAGAAGGGCATCACCAATGGGAACAGGTGCTCGGAGCCCATCTAGCTCAGAGCCCTTGTAGCCCAGTCCCAGGGACCTGTCTCTCACAGTCTATCAAGGACTGGCATCCAAGGAACTCAAAGGTGGCTCCTGGAGTCGGGCAGTATGGTAACACAGATACCGTCCAACTTGTTTTTTTCTTTTAAACGGTGGATGAAACTAGGGTACAGAGAAGTTAAGCAGCTTCACCGACCGCCAGCAAGGTAATGGCAGACCAGAAACTCTGACTTCACATCTCAGGTATCCAAATTAAAAATAGAGGTATGCACAAAGAAGGCTTTTGCAGGGGAGGCAGAACGGAGTTAAGACTTACAAGATGGCAAATGAGAGGAAGAAGGAATAGAGAGATGGAAGGAGAACAAGAGGCATCTACAAAGGAGAAGAGAGCGGGGGTCGTGAAGATGGGGAGCAGAGAAGAGGTGAGACAGTGGGGGAAGCCAAAGATGACACATGCAGCGAAAATTCAAACAGAAGGGGCTTGACAGCCGATCTGTCACCCTCTGATGTCAATGCTTTAGCACATCCCTGCGGTGGGTGGGTGTGGGTCCCAGGCCCCTGTGACCCAGCCTGGCTGACCTTGCACGGCGCCCCCAGCCCAACTTCCTGCCTCCAGGGGCTCCTTCCTCTCTACTCCCCCTTTGCTCTGCTCTACTCCAGATATGGCTGGGTTCACTTCACCTGCTCCTTGAAGACCTCCTCTCCTTCAGGAAGTTCTCCCCTCACCTCCGCCTGCTGTCCACCCTCGGGTCCAGAGTTGGAAGGCTCTCTTCTGTTTCCATGACACCCCATAACCCCCCATCATATTGTTTGTCACAGTGGACTTTAATGTCACCCTCCCTCCCGGAGGAGACTAAATCTCCAGGGGCCAGGAACTAGGTTTGACTCATCTTACCTCTCCAGCACCCCCCACCGGGTAAAGCGTGTATTACACCCTCAAGGCTTGACTGGTGGAAGCCTGGCTGGTGAGCACGTGATTGGACAAACTCCTCCCTCTCTCTCGGGGCAGTGAACAATTATACCTGCGGCCACTGGGAGGCGCTCTTGGGTAGCTCCAGCCATGGACCCCGGGAGAGTACAGAGCAGAATTGTCTCTACCAAACACCTCCACAAACAGAGAAGGCAGTAGTAATTCAAAACAGGAGAGATCCTTCCAGACTTTACCAGGGGAGGCTGAGACAGGAACAAAGCCTGCCCTGGTGGATGAAAGACTAAAATGAAAGTCAGAAGAAGGGGACTCCAGTCCGTGGAACTGGTTAGCTCTGTGGCCTGGGGAAGTCACTCATCACCAAAGGGCAACAGTCTCTACCATTCACATCAGCCCAGGCCATGGCCACTATGATCACCGCCCTCAGCTGTCAAGAATAGTGGGACGAAGGAGCATGACAGCATTCTGATCTACTAGGGAAAAGAAAAACAAAAAAAACTTTAACAATACAAGAAGTTGAGGTTATCTTGGATTCTTATTCTATTTGGCAACATTGATTGCATACCTATGACGCAAACGGGATTTCAGACACTCGTAATACTGGCGTGAGCAAGTCACCACCCTAGTGTCCAGTTCCCCAGAGAGGAGCAGAGACACAGGACTAGAAATGATTTTAAAAGAGACAAGGACTTGCTAATAAAAGAGATATACAGCTACCATGCTGACATTTTGACCAGGGGCATCAGGGCAAGCTTCAGAAGGGTGGCGATGTTCATCCCAACCAGATCTAGAAGGACAGTCAGGTTTTACTGGGCAGAGCTGGGTTGACGTGGCGCTCCAGGCTGATGGATCAGGACCTGCAAACACTGGCAGGTGAAGGTGTGCAGGGTGTGTTTGAGGGGGTTTGAACAGAAGACGGAATTGAAGTTAAGGCTGGAGAGGCAGGTTTGGCTACTATGACCAACAGGTAATCACAGTGAGGCTAGGAGAAGCGGCGACAGCAGGTGGGAGTGGTTGCACCTATAGGAGGCCTGAGAGTAGCCACCGTAACGGAGCAGAGTGGTCAGGACCGTCCCGGGAGCCGGCAGACCATGCCTCCCTGGGTGCTCAATATTCACATGCACACATCTGCATACACGTGTGTGGATAGCTATGATTACACCCATATCGCAATATGTGGTTTTATTTCCATCTCACAAGTGAGGAGCATGAAGCCCAGAGGGGTTAAGTAACACGTCCAAGGTAAGAGAACAGTCAAGCCAGAAGCTGCACTAGGCTCCGTCTGCAAAGGCAATGCTTGCGAAAGCTACACTCCACCTCACCCAATGTCAGGAGAAGTGGAGAATTTATCACAAAGGCCAAGTGGGAGCCATCAAAGGAATATGAGGGAGTGACACAATCTAACAAATGCTTTCAGAAGATGACTCAGTGCCACTGGTCAGCTTTGGGTGATTCCTACCTTCCTTGTCCTAATGAAGCCCCTTCTGGGGGTGACTAGGGGCAGACATGGTCCATTTGTAGCAGTCCCCAAGTCTCCCCGGGGAGTGCAGGATGGGCCCAGCCCCTCTGACAAATGCTCCAGCCTCCCCTGGCCCCCGGGAGTGATTTATCAGAGCAGCGTCAGCGCCTCTGCCCAGCAGCCTACGATCCCAGGCTGGCGGCCCAGGCTGGGGTTTTTAATTAGCTGAGAGAGGGAAGAGTCAAGCCCTCTCAGATGGAGAGAAAGACACCAAGAAGGCTCATAAATCTAGAACCAAGGATCCATCGACTGGAGTCTGGTAGTGGTAGGGGAGGGGAGGGACAGGCTGGCTATCTTGTTTTCTTTGTCACAGTCTCCCCTGCTTTCTGGCCCAGATGCTACAGAGAGGATGGGAACCTACACCACCCTTTACACAGGAATCTCTGGAGATGCACCTTTTTCTAGCGTGGCTGAAGGCCCAGAGTCAGGGAACCTCATTTCCAGCCCTGCATCTGCCCCTGAGTTACTGAGCAGTTTGAGGCAAACATTGCAACACAAGAGCTTGCAGCCCTTGGAGTTAGACACGAGCTTAAATCTCTATTCTATAAGCCTCATTACAACTGTGACGTGGGCAAGCTGCTTTTCTTCTTTGTATCTCAGTTTTCTCATCTGTAAAGCCAGGATAAGACCTTGTATTGCAAGGATTAAATGAGATAATACACGTGAAGTGCTTGACCGATAATGGATATTCAATAAGTAACAACTACTTTAAAATTTCTTTTCCTCCCTCTGGGCCTCAGCTTCCCCATATGTAAAATGCAAAGTTGTGCCACATGACATAGGAGGGCTTTTCCAGCACTGATCTCCTCTGGGTATTTTTAGCTGGATATGAGAAGACTTATGTGTGAGGAAAAACTGTATTATTTCCTTATCGAAATCTGAGAGGGAGAGAGCTCACTTAGGAAAAAGGTTGCAAGTTTATTTTTTGCTGGGGTCCAAAAGGCAGGGCAGGGGCTAAACTAGGATAGAAATCTCGAGAGATACATTTCACACCCACATACGCAAGACATTTCTGAGAGCCAGAGCTATGGGTTGCCTCAGTAGTGAGTGAGCTCTCCATCTATGGAGGAATGCAAGCAAAAGCTGGACAATAGTCTGGGGTGGATGTGCTGAAAGAAATTGAAACTATGGAAGGGCGGGGTGCAGAATTTTTCCTTGAAGGTCCTTACAAGTGCTGAAAATATCACAGCATACTGCTTAGAGGAAATATTAACTTACTATGTAGTTTCTCATTTAATTCTCCCCACCCGGCCAGGTACGGGGTATTAACATCCCCACTTTCCAGACTGGAAACTTAAGATGCAGCAGAGTTACATTGCTTGCTCTGGGTTGCACCCAGATTGAAGGAGGCAGAGCAAGGACAGGAGCTCCGGGGAATCTAATGCTGAAACCCCTCTCTTTGTGTTACACAGCGGCCTTCCCAACTCTGATCCCGCACCTGATGGCAGAGCCCCAGCCTAGTGCATATTGATTGCAGCTGTCCCTTCCTTCCTCCCCAACCCCTGTCTCTGTCCCCCACCCCGGCTCCTCCACATGTATTTACGCGGGGCTGCCTGGTAACAAACGGCTCGTTACCATGCAGAAGGCGACAGCCAGGCGATTAGTGAAATTTGTTACCCATGCGTCTCCGAACAAAATTAAATTAAAAGTGCTGCTTCGCTGTCAAGATAAGGGCCAAGCTGCTGAGATAATTTTTCACTCTCAAACACTCAATTACCCAGTGAGGCTGGATCAGATACAATCAAAGGGGGAAAAAAGAAGGAAAAAATAAATAAATAAAGAGAGAGAGGCAGGACCTCCAGGAACAGATGTAAGAGTTGTTATCACTCTTCTCTGGCCAGGGATGTTAAAGAGGCTGTTGCCATGGTGATGGGGCTGGACCACATGAGGCAGGTAGGTGGGTGGGCCTGTGACTACATCCTGTAATAAAGGAGATGCTCTCCATCCTCACTGCCCCTGCCTTAGACCAGATTGTATCATTTTTCCCTTGAATTATTCCATCAGTTTCCTACCTGGTCTCCCTCACCCCTCTTGTTCCTGTCCACCCCTGCTTCCATGGAAGCTAGAGTGACCTTTCTACACATACATCTGAAAACGTTACTTCTTTGTTGAAATCCTGTGATGGCTTCTCATTGTCATCCTGATCAAGTCCAAATCACTTAGCCAATGTCACCCCTAGCTCTCTCTC
Organism: Mirounga leonina; assembly: GCF_011800145.1. Classification (NCBI taxonomy): domain Eukaryota; kingdom Metazoa; phylum Chordata; class Mammalia; order Carnivora; family Phocidae; genus Mirounga; species Mirounga leonina. Next base: position 16,901,777 of record NW_023270433.1, on the reverse strand, counting down.
CTAAAACTTTATTTCAATAAAATGAACTAGACAATCTCTCCCTCTCTCCTCCCTCCCTCCCTTCCTTCTTTCCTTCTTTCTCAACAGGAATTATTTGGAGGGCCTACAGTATGCCAGGCTTTCTGCTCAATCTCACTCTATTCCCAGTTCCCTCTGTCTGGAACAATCTTCTACTACCTTCTTTCGATCAACAATACCATCTTGTTCTTCAAAACTCAGCCTAGATATTTCCCATGCCTATTATGGAATAGAGATTCCACCAATGGGTCAGGTGCTCTTCCACTGTGCCAGCACAGAATTCACTCCCCTCACCCCCTCCAACAGGTGTTTTCTGCACTCCAATAAGGTTGTCTACTGGATTGTCTCCCCCTACCAGACTGTGAGACCCACCAGGGCAAAGGCTGTGTGCTTCACATATCTCCCTATTTCCAGAGCCCACAAAGCAGGCTTTCAGGAAGACTCTTGTGAATTGAAATCACCTTGAACTTAAATAGGGAGATGCCTGTTGTCAGTCTCTTTGGGGGGACTGGAGAAGCCTCTTTTCTCCTTGTTTTCAGTTCGTTCCCATTCTTTCTGTACGTGTTGGTTTGCTCCTCTGGAGAGTCATCCTTGATTTATGGACCCTATGTATCTCAAGACTCCCACTCCAAACCTCCTCAGTCCTGAGCATACGGCTTACACTACCTTATCTTACCCTTGTTAAGAGAAAAAAAACAACAACAAAAAATTACCTTGCAATTGGAATCACAGAATTGCAGAGCCAAGAAGGTCATCAGAGAAGTATCATCCATTTTGCTAAAGGGAGACCAAAGCCACAGAATTTGACTGATCTGGTATTCTCCATTATTTCTTACTACATCTGCCATCTTGAAAATGCCTTCAGGGTGGGGGTCACCAGTCTTGGCCATCTTTGTTGTAGTTCCCTAAAGCAGTTACCCCAATTCTCAATGATGGCTGCCCCTGGAGAGCTTCCCTAAAAAAAACTGGAGATGCCCAGGCTCCACTCCAAACCTATTGAATCAAACTCTGGGGGGGAAGTCCAAACATAAGCATTTGGTTTTTTAAGCCCACACATGCTTCCTGGAAACACAAGGTTGTAAACCATGCGAGGAGGGAAAAGTAACCTTTCCTCACAACATCCTTCAAGTTGAGAGTACAAAGAGATCAATCTCATGGTCCTTGACTCTTTCCCCTTGGATATTTAGTTTTGACTCTTCTGTATCCTCTGCCTTTTATTTTTACCCCATTAGGTAAAGATGAAATAATACTTTCAGGACCAGACACACAATGGTTTGAATGAGTAATGAAACGGAATGAGTAATGGACAAACTTTTTCAAGATTTCAAATCAATTTAAACACTTTCGAGATCACCTGACCTAGCTGTTTGAGATACAGTCTCCCAGTGTATAAAGTGGAGAGGCCAGACCTGATGCTACCATCTATTCATCACTTACCCCTTCCACGAACTGTGCTGAGTGCTTTCCTTGTACTATTTCATTTCAACCTCAAGACCATTCTTAGCAGAAGGAACTATGCATATGCCATCACACAGCTGAGGAAAGCAGGGGCCAATAGGTTAGAGTGACCTTCCCAAGGTCACTCTGCCAAGACTCATAACTAACTGTGTTTGGCTCCAAAGACCAGACATTAAACACTGTACCATAAGCTACCTCCAGCAAATGTACTCTCCTCAGATCCGTTTTGACGACAGCAAAGGTATAAATGGTAAACAGAAGGATAAATACATATATACATATATAACATATTGTGATTCTCCCATATATTTTTTTAAATGAATTGCTCTGTCTGTCCTCGAAAGTAATTATCATGGTTTATAAATTCCACCCTTCTTAAGAAGTCATTCTTCACAATTATCTGGTTGTGTAATATTCCATCAAGTTGATGCATCATAGTTTACCTAGCCATTCCCCTATTGTTGGATACTTAAGCTCATTGTAATTTTTCAATATTACAGATTATGCTACAATGACTATCTTCAGGTTTACAGCATCATGAAAAATGGGTAGTGTTATGGAAAAAATATGGTCATGATAAAATGTCAAGTAAAAAAAATGAAATGCAAATGTGTGTGTGTTGATTATAGTAACAATGATGGGAAAGAATATATATGTAAATGGTGGGGAAAAATGAAATGAGCTCCTTGTTCTAGGAGGTTCTTGCTAGATTCTATTTTTCTATTTTCCTCCAGTGGTATTACTATGAGTTTATATTGGTAAAAAAAAAAAAAGTAAAAAAAAATAAGTATGTCATCCATAATGGGGTTAAAACATCTTACTTCCCTGGATGTCCTTAGAATGAAGAGACGAGCTTAAAGGTCAGTGGTCTTGACTTATTCTGTGGACAGCAACCACGGAAAGAGCTTCTGAAAGGCTGGAACCATGTCTTATTAACCTCTGATTCCTAAGAAAGCCATACTGTTCCTGGAATCTGCAATGTTTGTTAAGTGATAAAAGGATAGAATTTCATAGCTTGAAGAGGCCTCATGTATAATTTATTCAAACACCACATCCCAGCTGAATGGATAGAAAGCCAAAAAGATTTGCCCAAGGTTCCCCCAACATTTGAGTGCAAGAGCTGTGGTTGATGCCATTTTTTCTAAAATCTACTCTAATTATAAGCAGCATATGATTAGCAAATTTGCTCAGTGGGAGCCATGGAGGAGATGTCCCTTCACCAGTCCAACCCATAATGGGTCTGACTCAGTGAGCTGGGGTACTGTACAGCCTAGTGTATCTTGAGTTAGTTACTGACCTCTCCCACATCCCTATGTCCTGAGCCTCTAAGCTGTTCTCATGACAAATGTCTCTGACCTGGGGCATCTGAGGGGAACACCCTGGGCCTTTTCAGTTTCTGGTCTACACCCTCTCCTAGGATAGTCTCTTCCTGCCATGCCTTCATTTACCTCCCAGTGGGGGGTCTCAAAACTAAAATGGCCCCAAGATTCCCACCCCCTAAACACACTGTACTTTCCCCTCCTCTTGAATGTGGGTGGGACCGTGAATATGATGGTATACCACTCCAAGATTAAGTTACCTGTTATCTGACAAAAGTGAAGGGATTTTTTTCTGGATGAAATTAAGGCCCCAAATCAGTTGACTATGAATTGACCATAAAGGAATTTACCCTGGATGGGTCTGGCCAAATCAAATGAGCCCAAAAAAGAGACTGAGGCTGGGGCGCCTGGGTGCCTCAGTTGGTTAAGCATCAGACTCTTGGTTTCGGCTCAGGTCATGATCTCAGGGTCATGAGATCGAGCCCCACACTGGGCTCTGTGCTGGGCATGGAGCCTGCTTAAGATTCTCTCTCTCCCTCTGGACCTCCTGGCTTGCTCGCATGTACTCGCTTGCACCCTCCCTCTCTCTCTCTCTCTCTAAAAAGAAGAGAGACTGAGGCCTTGAAGGAAGAGAGTCTAATTCTAAGAGATGCCCTCCTGCCGGCCTTGAAGAAGCCAACAGTCATGTTGTGAGCCACACCGTGGGGCCATGAGAAGGGGCCAGAAGGTGGCCTCTAAGCCCTGGGAGGGTCCCTGGCTGACAGCAGCAGAGAAATAGGCATGTCAGTCATATGGCAGTGGGAAGGGACTGCTGCCAACAACCCTGTGCATTTGTGAGAGAGCCCTGAGCCTTAGCTGAGATGGAAGCCCCAGCCTGACTCCTGGACTTCAGGCCCTGAGCAGAGAACCCAGTTCTGACCCAACTAGACGTCTGGCCTACAGAACCACTGTGAGCTAATAAATGTGTGTTGCGTGGAGCTGCCATGTTTGCGGCAATTCATTACAGAGAAGGAGAAGGTGAATACGGAGCCATAGAGTGCGGAGCCCTTCTCTCCTTCCCCAGTGAGTGCTCTGCTGTGCACTCACTGTGTGTTCTTCTTCCATGGGGAGAGAGTGATCTTCTTCTTCTTCTTCTTCTTCTTCTTCTTCTTCTTTTTTTTTTAAGATTTTATTTATTTATTTGACAGAGAGAGAGAGAGAGAGAGCACAAGCAGGGGGAGCGGGAGAGGGAGAAGCGGGCTCCGTGCTGAGCAGGGAGCCAGACATGGGGCTCGATCCCAGGACCCCGGGATCATGACCTGAGCTGAAGGCAGTTGCTTAACCAACTGAGCCACCCAGGTGCCCCGAGAGTGATCTTCTTAAAACAGACACAGGATGATGGCTCTCTCTTCTTCAAAAACGGTCTTGGGCTCCCCATTTCATGTAGGTTTAAGAGCAAGCTCTCTCTGGCTCATGTGGAGACCTGTTCATTCAGCACCTGGCAACCCCCCATGCATTCATCCCTCAGGTATAAGCTCTAATATTGGTTCTTCAAGGATACCTTTCATCAATTTCCCCATTATATTAGCTCCCCCTGTCTTTTCTATTCAAAGGCACTTCTCACCATTTGAAATGATATATTCATTTATGTGTTTACTTGTGAAGTACTGTCTTCCTTCCCTTTTCTCCCGGCAGTCACATCATTGATCTATTTACCATTATATACCTGATCCTCATCATAGATTCCCAGCAGAAGTAGGTATTCAGTAAATATTAGTTGATTCAGTGAATGAATAAAATGAATAAACTTGGCATTCAATGTCTTTCTTGATCACTTCCCAGTCTTTTTTCCTCACTATCTTCATTTGTATACCTTATACTCTAGTGACACACAATTCTGCTTAGTAATCACATAAATCCTGTAAGGGATTATAACCTTCATTTCAGAGGCAAAGAAACCAAGACCTGGAAAGTAAACCAATTTGTCCGAGATCACCCAAAGTAAGAGCCAGGGCTGAATAAGGTCATGCGTGCAAGCATCTTGCAACGCACCTAACACATAGCAGGCGATCATGACCAGCACTTTCACCTCTTTATCTGGGAAAGAGTTTTGCAAGGGTAAAGAGAATCCTAGCTGTCCCATAGGATTGCAAAAAACGGGGATGACAGAGTGTTCATGCTTGGGGCGGGAAGCAGAGAGCCACAATCTCTCAGTGTAAGGAAAAGGGGGGAAAATCCTGCTGAGCTTAGTTGAAAAACAAGAAAGCGAGGGAGACTGATTATTCCTTCTCGCTAGTGTAAGCAACTAAAAACGACATGTTTGCTTTATCGCCTTTGGTCTCCCATTTGATTCCTGACAGCAGTCTCCCTTCCTTCTATGCAGGGCTGGGCTGTCAGGTGCTGAGCTGGTTGGCATCACAAAGGAAAAGAACTCAGAACAGTTTAAACCATATTTCAGGGATCATCGCTGGCTTGGGGGGGGGGAGTGTTTGAAGTTGTCTGCCTCCTTTGCTGCATTCAAGGAACCCTCATTTGCCAACATGATGTTTGGCATGCTTGATGTTTCTGCGGATTTGGGGAGAGGTAGTCTGAGAGGAATCATTAAAAGAAAAAAAAAAAACCCAACAACAAAAAAACAATGTCTATTTCTTCTGAGGTTTGAGGGAAGGGAGAGAAGAGAGACATCAGACAGAAGGCTGTTTAGCCCATAACAATTCTGAATACATAATTTTCTCTTCTCTAATGTCTCCTTAAATAGGGCCAAACTCAGGTGTACATCAAAGCTAGGTTTCTGCATTTGACTATTCTTTCAGGAAGAGAAGTCCAAACTCCCAGCCTCATCCTTCCATGAGGGAAACTAGAATCTCCCCAGAAAGCCTGCATGAGCTACCAGAACCTTCCAGAGGAAGGTATCCACCTACTGCAAATCACAGCTAACTACCTGGGCAAGAGTTACGATAAGAGGGAAGATTCTCCTAGAGGTCAATACTCTTGGGTACGGTGACAACGGATTTTGGAGCCAAACAAAATTTGGTTTACTTTCCAGCAAGCCTCAGACCTGCAAGGTTATTTTGATTCTGTGACTCTGTGGTGTCAGTTTCATTCTTTTACATAGAGAAAACCAGGACAATAACTGATCACACAGGAAGATCGGCAAGGGACCATCCAGTGCCCAACAGCAGCACTGGATGAATGGTTCTTGCAGGCTCTTCTCCTTCCAGTTGTTATTCAAGTTCCTGGCCTGGGAAAGGGGGCGGGAAGTACATTCCCTGGGCCAGAAGAGGAACAGGTATGTGCTGGGAGCTAATAGGTCAAGGAAAGTGCAGAGTGGTTTTCTCAACTCTGGCTGAAATTTAGAAGCTAGAAAGGACTGTATACCAATACTCACACCCTTTGACCAGACATTCTCAGGTAATGGGTCTGAGATAAGTGTTTATTTGCACCTGGTGTTTTTAAAAAGCTTTCCAAGTGATTTTGAGATTCAGTTGGGCCACAGAACTACCTAGCTCCAACAGCCCTTCTTATCACACAGCTGAGGACTCCTGCCCTGCTGTTGGCTCTGACCTGACCCAGGTCCAAAGACTTGTCATTCCCTTAAGGGGGTAGCACCTGAGGGTCCAACCTCCTACTCAGGCCCTAAACATTCAGCCTCCCCACCTGACCCTGTCCAGCCCACGAAGCCTTGGACTTTGTGGTTTGCTCTGTCCCACTCCCAGGGCACTGTCCCCTAGGAAAACTCCTGGATTGCTTATTCTATAACGTGGTCTTCACACCCCAGCCTGCCACCAAACTCTCCCTTCTTACTGATAGTTCTTCTCAGTGGTGCGCTGGTAAATGCTTAACAGTGGGCTCTCGGAGGAGAAAGGGGAAGCTTCCATTGCAGTGTTGGCCGATTTCCATGGTGTGGATACTTCCACCATGGCTGATTATAAGCTACCGATGTGACATCACTCAGAGCAGAGTTGGGAATGAAAAACACAGGAGGCTCTTACAAACTGGTATGGGTTGGCTCCAATACAGCACTAAAGTTCTATCATGTTTTCCTCCTTGGACCAAATACCCGGACCCCTACTGTTGGTGGTGCCCTGGGAAGGTTGGTCCCCATGGATGCCACCTTTGTCCTCCATACTGAACTAACTTCCTAGCACCTGAGCTGGTTCCGACCACTCTTATTCCTGGTCCTAGCTCTTCCCAGAGCAGGTGGCCCATGGAGGGCTTAGAGGTGACACCAGGAAGTTGTCTGGGATCTGATCAAGCTTTCTGCACTAGCACAGATGTGAGGATCGACCTCCTGTCTCTAGCACACACCTTGTTCCAGGTACTATGATACACACTTTCCATGCATTACCTAAATCACATAATGGTCTGACCAGATTTTGAAATGAAACCACTTAAGTTCAAATCCCAACTCCCCTTACTTCATGGATGTCTAGAACTCAGTGTCCTTATCTTTAAACTGAAGATGAACATCATCTCTTCTCATGGCCCTGTCCCAAAGCATAAGGGACAATGCATATCAAGAGCACAGGCTGGTGTAGACAGAGCTCAATAAATCACACACTCTTTCTTCTGTTCTTTTACTCTTCCTCCCTCCTGGTTGTCTACATTTCTACCATGGACACTCAGCATGGTATCGCCAACAAGAACTTAAAGAGCATCAAGTTTTGCCTCCTTGGTTGACAGACAGGAACCAGAGGCCCAAAGCCCTGCTCAAGTCTCATAAACAAACACTTGGGATTGGAACCTTCCAGTAGTCATAGCACGGTCTTGCTTGGTGCTTCCTCCCTCTGTCCCTGCCTCCCTCCCTGCCTCCCAGCTCACCTAGCACCCCTGCTCCCTGGCTTTCCACCCCATCCTAACCTGCCCCTGCTTTCTCCATGCCCACGTCCATGCCTTGGATCACCTGAAAAACCCACCCGCATCAAATTCATGTTCTTACTGAAAATGTTTAGTCTTGTTTGTTTGGTTTGTTTTTTTTTTCCTAGAAGCAAGACCAATGTGCAGGTCAACACATCAAAAAAAGGCCATAATGCCTTTCTGCTGTGCTTCACTGGTTACCATTTAGTGCACAGTGATCACAAGGCAGGCCCACTCGGTAAACATGTCTTGTGCATACATTATCTTCTTTAATCCTCACACTAAGCTTAAGGAAGGGTAGAAGGATGAATACTAGACTTATCCTCCTTTACTTAGGACAAACTGAGGCTCAGAAAAGGAAAGTGCCTTTCCCTAAGACCACACAGCTAGGAAGCAGCCGAGCAAGGATTTGGACCCCTGCCTGCTCTTTTGGAAGTCTATAATTAACCTAAAAGGACAACTATTGACTTAATCTTTTAGTCTGGAAATAATTTCAAACTGATGGAAAAGCTGCAAGGATAAGAATAGTGCAACTTTGCCCAAATTCATCTACCTTTCTTTTTTTTTTTTTAATTTTACTTATTTATTCATTTGACAGAGAGAAAGAGGGAGAGAGCACAAGCAGGGGGAGCAGCAGGCAGAGGGAGAAGGAGAAGCAGGCTCCCCACAGAGCAGGGAGCCCAACGTGGGGCTCGATCCCAGTACCCTGGGATCATGACCTGCACCAAAGTCAGACGTTCAACCGACTGAGCCACCCAGGTGCCACCCAGATTCACCTACTGTTAAAAATGTTGCCCCATTTGCTTTGCCATTTGAAAAGGCAACATTGTAAACTTGGAGAAAATGCTTCCCTTCCCTGAGCCTTGGTTTCTATCTACACAAAATGGTAGAAGTCCTTTCTTTAGGACTGAAAAAACCCTGTGGTTTGATGGGAAAGGATGGATAAAGGATGGGATGGGAATCATAGAGGTCAGGGCATGGATCCTGCCTATTTCTCTGGCCCATCTGCCATTATTCCAGAAACCACAGTCTCAGGCTCTTCCCCATTCTTGCCATCTCTCCCATTCCTGCCCTCCCTTCCCCACTGCACCACGTAGCCTCTGCCCTCACCCTGGGCAAGTCCTGTTCTGTCAAACTTTCACCCTACCCCATTCCCATTCCCTGGAGTCTCTGTGCTCCCTGCCTCCAGCACAGTCTCCTACCCTCAATCCCCAAAGGCCTCTTTTTTCTGCAGATATGGTTTGAACTTTCCCTCACCTGTCCTCTTCCTCTAAAAGAACTAAACTTGTGTGTGTGTGTGTGTGTGTGTGTGTGTTGTGTTGGTGGGGAGAATCACAAAGAAAAAAAAATCACACAGCCATACTGATTAGCACAAAGTTTTGTTTACAATTCAAGAGTTCTCATCATTACAGAAAAATCTCAGTTTAAGAATCGCCAAATTAAAGCAAGCAACTAAAACAAAGAAAGAGGCAAAACCAGGGGGGCATTCACGCTCTGGTTATCTCTGCTGGAGAGCTAACTGGCAAAGCTGAGAGGAAAGTGCATGAGATTGGGAATAAGAGAATGTGGGTTTCTAAAACTGGCTGGGCAACCAGCTGATGAGAAGAGCAAGGTCCAGAAAGGGAGAGACAGTAGTCCAAGGCCACAGAGCCACCCGTGCAGAGCTAGGCAGGGAGGCCCATGCCCGGTGCTTGCGCAGCTGGAATCTTCCGGCACCTGTGACGGTTCTGTCTACTGCTCAGTACTGTGCCTGGGGCTGGACAGGCCATCTGCACTTCTCATCTGGACCTTCAATTATACATTAGCTTCTCCTGCTCAGCACTGCTTCTCTGTGTGAACCGCAGGCCCCTCCTTGGAGTTTATGACCTCCTTGAGGCTTGGTGGCCGGGGCCCCATTTCCCGCAATGCCCGGCATCCTGCTTAGTGAGGTTGTCGATTCCATAAATATCAGTTAGACTAGAATGAGCTTCGACCTAATGACATGAGGCACACATATCCTTGTTTGACAGATGGGAAAACTGAGGTCCTCGGAGGGCACGTTCTTGACAAGGGCCACTAAGTGAGTTAGTGGTGAGGATACAGACTTCAGTACACATCTCCTAACTCTGGGTCCACTGTCCTTTGCTGTATGTACTGTTATCTCTGGTTCATAAAGGTGAAATTCTGCCCAGGGGGAATCTATCATCTCCAGCTACTTCATTAGTTAATCCTGTGGGACACGGTCAGAATCGCCAAAGCCCAAACAAGTGATGGATTGAATGGTTATATCCTTGACCATACACAGACCTCTGTGCTTGACAAATAGACTCCTTTAGGCAGCAAGATCATGCATGAAGTGAAATCAGGTTCATTTCACAAGGCATTGTGAGATTTCCATTCATGGCTTCCTGCTCCGATCCTACAGGTGAGGACTACCTCTATGATGTGGAGGTTTCAGGACAGGAGTCAGCAAACTGTGAGCCACAGGTGAAATCTGGACCCGCCTCTGTTTTTGGAAACAAAGTTTCCTTGGGGTATATGTATGTTCCTTCATTTACATGTTATCTTTGGAAGCTTTCAAGTGACAATGGCAGAGTTGAGGAGTTCCAACAGTACCCAGGTGGCCTGCAAAGATGAACATGTTTATGAATTGGCCCTTTACAGATAGAAATTGCTGACTCTTGATTACAGAAACCCCACCACACAGAGTCTGTTTCTCAGTTCCTTTGTCTCTCTTCCTGTTCGCCCACTCGCCATATTGATTGCGATGGTTCTCTGTTTATGGTGTTCTACCTGGCTATACCAGACATCTTTGAATGACTGTCTCAGTTCCCTTACAAAAAAACCCCGAGACTCAGGGAAGCCAGGGTTGATTCTCAGACTGTATCACAGATCTCTTTCCAGTAGCTCCTATTGCCAAAAATGAAATTTCAGCTGACTTAATTTTGGGCTCAGGATGCTTTCAAGGAAAGGGAAATTTCAGGAGAAAGAACAGGATTTCAGAGTCCTGGAACCTCCCATCTCTGGATTTGCTCACTCTGGGAGGTGGGTGTCAATAGCTCTATTTTATACAAAAGGAAATGCCCAGAGATGAAAATCCCACCATGGCCACACCAAGGGGATGGGGAGAAGTCAGGATTCACAGCCAGGTCTAGCTGAATCTGATGCCACTTGTACTTCTTTCATGGGACATGCTAGAGAGAGACCGAGGTAGGAAAACCCCATTAGATGTTCTCCTCCTCCCACTCCATGTCCTCTCTCTACCATCAGCCCTGGGTGTATCCTTCTCTGCTGGGGAGCCTCCTGAACTTGTTACATCCCTTCAAATGGCACATACTCCAAGCATGCTCAAAGAACAGGGCAGAGTGGGTTTCCAACTTCAGTACTTGGGCCCTCCTCTCACTACCTGGCATGTCCTTCCCTGGGAGCCTTGAACTGGAAGAACGGGCAGAGCTGAGGCCTCAATTCTGCTCACCAGGAGCAGCAAAGAGAAGAGGAAAGGAGTGCAGACTCTGTTCTTGCAAGTGGAAATGGACTGAGCAAAGATAAGAGGGGCAGACAGAAAAGTAGCATCTGCTTTTGGGCACTTGTAATAATCCAGACACCGGGCCAGGACTTTCTTTCATTCATTCACTCGTTAATCATTCATTCAAAAATATTAACGCAGTGCCTACTGTGGACCCATCCTTGTGTTTGGTGCTGGGGATGGAAAGCTAAGTACAAATGGCCATGTGCCTATCCTCGTGACGCTTCCAGCTCCGTGGAGGATACAAACATCCCCTGGAGAACATGCTGGTAAATGTAAAATTAAAGTGGTGATGAAGTCTGCAGAGGGGTAAGGCCACAGTAGCTACTATAGGACGAAACAGGAATTAGGGTGGGATGGCGTGGTGGCATGGCTGAAAACATGACATGTTGGTGGAGACGTCACAATGAGTCAAAGGGCAGGGGGGGCATTCCAGGAGAGAACATCTGTGAAAATTCTTGTGGGACAGACATGGGAGTGCTGGAGAAGAGGCCTGGGTGGCAGGAGGACACAGAGCCCTGGGAAATGGGTGGCCGACCATGCAACACACCCATCCTAAATGCAAAAGGAAGGACTGAAACTTCTAAGCAGAGAAGCAACATGACCCTATTTACATTTTTAAAATGATCACTCTGGCTGAAGAGTTGGGAATGGGCTGGAATGCAGTAAGTGAGATGGTTGAGCAGGGGATTTTAGCGGTTTGCAACAAAGGATGGAGGTGACACGGACTGGGATGACAGTGACAGAGAGGGGAGGGCTTGCTGCTGGGCGTTGTACAAAGGAGATGCTCATGTTCCCATTTAATGCTCACAGTCACCCCAAGAGGGCGCTATGGCTACCCCATTTTAAAGCCAAGACTATTGAGACTACAGGCTCCTGTCCTATCCCGGCCAGGGTCAGCTTCCAGTCTCCACTCTCCCAGGAAGCCCTGTCCCACAAGTTCTCAAGTGTTCTTCTATCTCTCATTTCTCCCAAAGCTGGGACAGTCTGAACCATCCAGAGAACGGATTCCACTTTGTCTTCCAACCTATCTCCCACCTTCCCCGGCACCACTCGTGGCCCTCAGGAAGACCTTCACCAATGTTCTCTGACTTGCTTTTGAGCACGCCTTTCAACCTTGACTTGTCGACTGGGGAGGTGAGACTCACACACAGGCAGAGACTTGGCTAAGGTGGTGGCCAAGGTCACACTGAAAACTGGTGGCAAACCCACCAGGGACTGGAAACCGTGGCTCCTGTCGCTATCAGATGACCCCATAGTACTGACTCCCTTCTGAACCCTTCAAAGGGGCAATGGTTGAATGGCCTGATGGCAGTCAGCATGCCCCTAGATTGGGACACACAACCCAGGTATTGCTTGCAGCTGGAACTGGAGGGGTAGGGCGAATGAACATGGATTCCCAATGCTACGAGGTCACGGTTTCCAACCAGCATAGACATGTGCCTTCCTGGTACGTCTAGCTCTTTCTTCCCCTGCCTCATTGCACTTTATCACCTCCTCCCTGTGGCGATCAGGATGGCCTGCATGGTCCCGGCGAGACCGCAGGGAGTTCCTGGCTCACTGCATTTGGAGAGAAGAGCTGCTGGGATGGTCATGGCAGAGGCCGGGGAGAGGGCTGGCACGATGGGAGCTCGGGCAGGCCTGGGGGTGAAGGCGTAGTCCAACAGGATGACAGAAATCAATCCCAGGTGAGGGACAGACACCCTCTCCGAAAAGAAAACCAGGCAAGGGGAGAGGCACTCGGGATGGGGGCAGGCATGATGCAAAGGAGGCCAGGTGCACCTCATGGACAGGGGATTCTCTCAGATACACAGCCAGTCCTGCTGGCATGATGGAGAAGGGACCTTAGAGACCTGGGCTCCCCACCCCCCCGCCAGGTTTCAGAGAAAAGACCAGAGGCCTGGACAGGTGACGTGACTTGCATGGGGTCCCACGGCACTGGCCCCAGATCGGAGATCCACCCACACACCCGGCCCGGTCCTCCTTCCCAGGCAGCTTAGCTCCCTCCACCACCTACGCATCTTCTCTCCCTCCTTCACCCCTGCCTGTGCGCTTGACTGACATGAACTGATTTTAATCCTCAACTTTAATTTTACTAGCCTCTCTTGTCAGAAGAGGATGCTGATGTGCAGAAAGGTTAAGGTTCAAGTTCAAGAAGGTGCCGCTAGTCGGTAGTGTGGCTGGGACGAACCCAGGTGGCTCCCTGCAAGCATCCATGCTCTCACTATTCTGCTCCATGGCTCTCTCAACCCCATGGGCTCCCAGACTTCCCCCAGCTAACCTTTGCATTTTCCCCATGAGGGCAGTGAGAGCTGAAGATGCTTCAACTCTCGTACACATACAAGAAACAGCCAAGAAGGGTGCAGACACCACGGTGTCTGCAGAAATAGGCACGGGGCTCTAAGTGCATCTGTCTGGAGCAGAGGCTTGGCTGGCCCCGAATTCACCATCTGTGCTCACAAAGAACCAGAAACCACACCCATAACCATGATGCTACCCCGCACAGTGTCAGGAAGTCTTTCCCTCGACCCTGAAAACGGTGCAGAGGAACTTACGCGAAGGGCATCGCAACCCGCAGATCGACTCTCTCAACTCCCCTCCTTGCTGCAGTCTTTTTCCTGAGCATCTGTCCCCATCTAACATACTTATATTTTGATACAATACAAGCTCCACGAGGATAGGTCTTTTAAAAATTGTTGCTTGATTTGTGTCCCCAATGACTAGAAGAGTGTCACACACACAGTTGGTGCTTGATAAATACTTGAAGTTCATGAGGGAGGGAGGGAGGATGGGAGGGAGGGAGGGAGGAGTGGAAGAAGGAAGGATCCACCAGGGAATAGCTGGAGAAAAGAGGAAAGAGTGGTCAGAAAAGGGGAAGAGAGAGAAAGGTAATAAGGAGAGAAGGAGAAGAAACAGAGAACACAGAAGAGAACAAAGGAAAGAGGAATGAAGAGAAGGAAGCCGTGATGCAGGAAGGAGGGAAGGGGAAAGGAAAAGGAGAGAAACAGAAGAACAAGAAAAAGAAATAGAAATGAAACAAGCAGGCAGGCAAGCAACCCAGGGGCCTGAGAAGGAAGAGGAAGACATGGTTGGAACCAGAGGTGGAGGGAGAAGGACCCAGCATTAGTGGACAGAGGGAAAAAGCAGCAGCTCTCAGTTGGCAGGAGGGCCAGGGGGAGGAAGGTGCAAGGGGGAGGGGATGCATCACAGCCCTGTCCTCCCCACCTTCCCCCACTGGAAGCACAGCCTGGCCTTCTGCAGCATATGGAGGCACTGGGCCAAACCGTTTATCTCGAGTCCTGTGGCTCGCTTTTGCTTTTCTTTTCAAAGTTTAACTCCGAGTTTACAAGGGGCGTACTCCATGATGGGTGTTTTTCCAATTAGCTGTAAATAGCCCAGTCCTGCAGAGGAGACCCGCCGACTTCCCCAGCTCTAATTCTGGCTGCTGGATTGGGGGAGGGAGAAGACAGGTGAAGAATCATCCATCACCAACTTGGAAATCTCCAACGCAGCAGATACCAGAGAGCCAAGGCTGGGGAAGAAGTGAGAGGCAAGCCCGATTATTCCAGTCACTGCAGAGGCTGCAGAACCTTCCCAGGTGATGTGTCAAAAGAGCTACTCCCCACACAGGGCCTGTTCCGTGAAAGGTGCCAGGGGTAGGGACATAGGGAAACCCACAATGAGAACTGAATTGACATTACTAATGTCTACTTTATTTGCCCTTAGTATGTACCAGGTGCCATAACAAATTTTTTTTAAGATTTATTTATTTATTTATTTGAGAGAGAGAGAGAGAGAGCACGAACACACATGAGAGAGTGGGGGGAGGGGCAGAGGGAGAGAATCCCCAAGCCAACTCCCTGCTGAGCGCACAGCCCCACACAGGGCTCAATCCCAGGACCCTGAGATCAGGACCTGAGCTGAAACCAAGAGCTGGAAACTCAACTGACTGAGCCACCCAGGTGCCCCCATCACAAACTTTTTATATAACTTAGCCAAAATTCATCCCCGAGTCTATGAGGCAATTATGAGGCCCATTTCACAGGTGATAAAACTGAGGTATAGGGGAGGTAGATAACTTGCCTAAGAGCAAAAGTTGCCCAGAGCAGCTATGTGACCCATGCTCTTTCAATGTCCACCACGCATGAACAGTCCTACAAGGGTGATTCTTTCCCTCTTCCCTACCCCAGCTACTTCTTCAGCCCAATCTGTTCAGAGGTGAGAGGGCCACATGTCTTAGTTGCCTTCATGTTTGCCAGAGGACCCTTACTTCCTTCTGGGCCCTGGTCTAAGCCCTTGGAGCTCTCCTTAATCACTGGCATGGAATACATGTTCATACCCCTCCCACCCCCCACTCCCTGTTCTCTTCCAAGATTGCAACCTTGAACTTGCCCTTTCCCCATCCATATAAAACGCTGAGGGATGAGCAATTACATTCACAGCTGATTGCCTGAAATATGCTCTATTCTCCCTTCAGAGTATGTGTGATCATCAGAGAGCTGTGGACCTCAGCCCCAAGGTGTAGCCCTTTATGGAGTCCTGCATCCGCTTCTGATGCCTCCTTACCTTGAGGGTCTTTGTGAGAAATAATGAGGCATCAGTACAGATTTCATCTGGTGAAGACACTGTCTTGAAAGTCAAAAGGAGTCCCCTTTAGAGGAACCAACTAGAGAACTTGCTCTCTGGTCTTGGTGTCAGGTAAAGAGAATTTCCTGAATAAATGGTCCTATCCCATAGACCCTGCACGTTTTACTGCTGAGTCTGTTTCCCTTTGCACTTTGACTGTTAAAGCTCTGCATTAAATGGCCAGCTCCTTCTTTTTTTTTTTTTTTTTTTTAAGATTTTATTTATTTATTTGACAGAGAGAGACACAGTGAGAGAGGGAACACAAGCAGGGGGAGTGGAAGAAGGAGAAGCAGGCTTCCCGCTGAGCAGGGAGCCGGATGCGGGGCTCGATCCCAGGACCCTGGGATCATGACCTGAGCCGAAGGCAGACGCTTAATGACTGAGCCACCCAGGCGCCCCTGTGGCCAGCTCCTTCTAAGAACTATGCAACACAGTATGGCACAGATCACTCTGCATCGATCTAACCTGGTTTTGAATGATTTTCCTTATTCCTATTTTGCTTTCAATCTGATTCCCTTACTTATTTCATTCCTGTGCTGGATTTTTTTTTTTTTTTTCACTGCATAAACTTAAAAAATCTTCCCCAAATCCTTTGAGGTATGAGGTAGGACAGAGAGCAAATAAAGAATGGAAGCGGAAGCTGTAAATGACCAACACAAGTCTAGCCTGGGTTTCGGATGCCAGGCTGTGTTAACTGCATCAGGACCAGGTCAAAGAAAAGTTGAGGTTTGTCAGTGAGCACGGAAGACTGCTTCCCAGGCTTTCCTCCCACAAACACTGGTTCTGGAACCTTCCCAAGGACTCCCTTACCTTTGCTGCGGCGGCGACTTCGGTACTGCTCCGTATAGAACGTCAGCTGTGTTTCGTCGTCTGCCTCTGAACCCGAAGTCCCCTTGGTTCTCCCAAAGCTGATTCCCCCTGAAAGGAAGAGCAATCCATTAGTCACGTAAGCTTCCTGGAGCTTGTTAAATCCCTCATCCGACCCAAAGATCAGCAATCCCATCCCCAGACTTCTTTCTGTAAATCCCAAGTGACCTGGGAGCTGGCATGATTTATGGACGGAGTTGGGGCTCTGCAGTGAGGCGGATCTGGGTTCTAGCCATGGCTTGGCGGCCGCGAGCTGTGTGACCTTGAGGGGACGCCTCCTTTTTCTGAGCCCTGGGTTCTCTCTTAATAAAATGGGGCCGATAACTATTGACCTTGTAGGGTTGCTATGAAGATTAAAGGAGATAGGAAGCATAAAATATCTGGTTCGTGGTGGGTCCTAACTAACTGATAGCTCTATTCTTGCTTAGTAAGATGAGCCTGCCTCTAGGAAAACATTTCGGGCAACTTAATTTCACACACATCTCAAGCAAGTGCTTCTTCGATGCCAAACCAAGAGCCAGACACTGGAGGTACAAAGATAGTTACAGCCCAGTCCTTGCCAGCCAGCAGATCACAAGCCATCAAGAAGACAAATGGGATCCTAAGGAGCCTTTAACCTAATTCATGGTTATGTTTTCCCACACAATGAGATGCTGAGAATACGGGGGAGAGCAATCCATCCCAACACGGAGAACCTGGGAAGGTTTTATGGAGGAAGGGGGATTTCAGCCAGAGCTGGAAGGATGAATGGGGCTTTGGGGGCAGAGAACAGAGTTCCAGAGAAAGGTAAGAGGTGAGCGTCCCTGGGGATGGGGAGCGTGGGCAAGTGGGGGCCACGGTGAGTGGAGAGCTGACGGGAAGGATCACTGGAGCCTCACAGTGGAAGTTCCTGAGTGCCACAATGAGGACGAGTTTTGGGTGTTACGGAAGGTCCCAGAGCAAGAGGATGAGTTCATTAGCCGTACATGCCATGAAGGACATGACAGTGGCACCCAAGCCATGGAGGGCAAAAGCTGGGAGGCTCAGGGATCCCTTCGTGAGAGGCCATGAGGGTCTGGGTGAGGCAGGGGGAAGTGAGGATGGGAAGGAGGAGGAGGGAGGAGCAAGGGTGTTTCAGAGATACACTGAGGAATGTGGGGGCGGGATGGGTGATGCATTCCCAAGCGATGAACAGTGGATTCCAAAAGTAATCAAGATAAAAGACCAGAAAGAAATATGCCAAAATATGAATAAACTAATTCTGCAGGGAGGAATACAGGTAATTTTTTATTTTCTCTGTGCTTTTCTATATATATATTTTTTATTGTTACCAAAAAAGCACAGAATGTGGGAAGAGAGGGATTAAAGCACTGGTAAACTCTTTGCCCTAGAGAGGAGACAGTGAGGGGAGAGCTTCAGAGCATGGTGGGGGTGCACGGTGGGCAGGGAAGCAGAGGGCCTTTGGTTTGGTTTGGATACAGATCTTCAGACACCAACATGGACATCGATAGCCTGTGTTTGGGAGGAGACTTAAGGACCTGGCAGGAGTGGATGTGCTGGATGAAGAAGTGGCTGAAGGCAGGGTCTAGAGGGAGAACACTTTTCCCTATAAATATTTTCTTTTGAATCAAGCACCATACAAACCTATTACCTATTCGAAAATTCTACCCAAGGAAAAGAAAAACATAGATCAGAGGGAAACCTGGCTCAATCAAAGAAGAGTTTCTTATGCCATTTCTCTGGTAGGGCATCCAGTATACAGAAATCCCACTTGCAGACACTCTATCTGCAATATGGTTATTGTGCTTTCATTCATTCATCCTAGCAACATGTTGAGCAATCTGCTATGTGCCTAGAAGATGCTGACACATTATTGCATACAATCTTCATCATGATATACTCATAGCAAAAAGTGTAATTAACAACCTAGATAATAAAGACACCAGGACAAGTATGGGCAAAGTCACGTAGCTGATGAGTATGTGAGTACAGGAATTAGGATTCAGGGCTAGTCCATCCAGCTCCACATTTGAGCTTTCTAGGATGCAAATTACTTTCCTGGAAATAACTCAAGAGGGAACCTTAGGGAAGGCCGACTATCCTTTCAGCATCAGGGCACCAAGTACTGTGTGATGAGCTTCACATACATCTTCCCATTCCAAACTCATAGTATCCCTTGGAGAGAGGTAGACTGATGCCCATTTGATAGGCGAAACAACCATGTTTCAGAAAAGAAAAGTGATTTGCTAATAATGAGTGAGGTTGGACTTGGTACCCACGTGTGACTGATGGCCAAGTTCAACTTTTTTTTTTTTAATATTTTATTTATTTATTTGATTGAGCGAGAAGGAGAAAGAGAGAGTTCAAGATGGGGGAGGGTCAGAGGGAGAAGCAGACCCCCCGCTGAGCAGGGAGCCCGATGCGGGACTCGATCCAGGGACTCCA